>NW_022589706.1:58977633-59042098 GCF_004348235.1 Phoca vitulina | reverse complement strand
TCTTTCTTTCTTTCTTTCTTTCTTTCTTTCTTTCTTTCTTTCTTTCTAAGATTTTATTTATTTATTTGACAGAGAGAGAGAGCATAAGCAGGGGGAAGGGCCGAGGGAGAGGGAGAAGCAGGTTCCCCACTGAGCAGGGAGCCTGATGTGGGGCTCTATCCCAGGACCCTGAGATCATGGCCTGAGCTGCAGGCTCAATTGACTGAGCCACCCAGGCACCCCTATTGCTTTCTGATTATATCCATAAATGTGATCAGTTCACCTAATCTGTTTTGCATCTCCATCCTAAGTATTATATTTAGTTCTGGAAATTATCTTTTAAGAGGAAGAACAATTAATTCGAATACATCGAGGGGTGGCCAAAAAGATGTTGCCAAGTATGGAAATGTTAAATAGGGTGAAATATAAAATACTGAAAAACATATGGTTCAGGTGTGACACATCAGCTGTCTTCAAACATCAGCTCTGTCATGTGAAAGACAGATTTGACTTATTCTTTATTGTTCCAAGGAAAGGAGAAGGAAAGAGTGGAAGGTAAAGGGAAGCACATTTCAGTTCAATGTAAGGAAGATCTTTCTAACAATTATTTAGAGAGTGTTTTGGTAACCAGGAGTGTTCAAAGAGGGATAGATATACGATGAGATAGAGGATATCCTTAAATATGTATTTAAATCCTCTTATATACTGCTTCTAAGTGTTATCAGTTTTTTTGCTATTACTAGAGCATTTGACATTTTTGGATGAAAGGCACTAAAAATTGAGTGATTATTTCCAAGTATATTTTCATTATTTTATTAAAATATGCAAAAACAGCTAAAAAGGGGTTATTTTCGGTGTAATACTGAAAACAACTTACAATACAACTTTAGGTGTGATGTGCAGCACATCTCTGAATACAGCTTTTTTTTTCCCTTCTGAAATCTAGCAGTCTTCATATATATTAGTTTACACATATATTGAAATATCTCAAAAATTATTTTATTTAGGAATCCTTTAACCACTTTAAAGAAAATATCCTTAGACAAAACACTAATTTACATATATACTCATCACTCGAAGTTGAATCTTTAAACTCTTCACAAATATGAAGACTTAAAAGTAATTTTTAAAACGGTCTGCAGAGTATTTAATAGTAGCACTTGATTTCAAAATACCTTAAGTCACTGCAGTTCTAACACTTTTTGAGTAGTTGCCAGCTGAATTTTCAGTATGTGCAAATTGGAGGTAAATTATTTATTACTTCTAACAAATGTCTTTCACAATTTTATTTAATTTTTTCATCTTTGTTAATGGATCATAAAATGGCAGTCTTATTGGATATGCATTAAGTCAATAGTAAATGAATACTTTGCAAATAGGCTACTGTGGATTGAAATGTCAACCATATTTCATGGTGTATGAAATTTCTTAGTTCAGAGTAGCTCTGACATACGGCACTGAGCTATTCTGTTTTGGAACTCTCCTACGTCTTTAAACACTAAATAAACTCACTGTGACCATTAGGACTTACGGAATTTTATTTACTTAATTATATATCACGATACTATTTAGTAATTTTTTTGTGTGGAATGAATTTAGTTTTATCACTGTTGAGTACCAATTGACATTGAAATGCACTTAAAGCAATCTTTTTGTTATGGTAAGTTGTTTAGGTTTCTTCTATCCTACCTTTTTTTTTTTTTAACGTGAGCTCTAGGCCCAAATGGGGCTTGAACTCAGGACCCTGAGATCAAGAGTCACATGCTCTAGGAACTGAGCCAGCCAGGCACCCCTCTCCTTCTACTTTGAAAAAATATTATAAGGATGGAATAAAGATTGGATTAAGATATTTGTAAGCAATTCTAAACAATGTAGAACCAATTAACAGAAAAGGATGTTGGTAGTTGTCAGTTCTCAGCCTTCTTCTCTTCCCTGACCACCTCTGCATTATGCACTGTGGGCCAGTCCTGTCTCAGAAGTTTTCCCTTTGTCTTTCATGATTTATATTCTCACTTCCCCTGGCTGTTTCTTCTCAGGCTCCTCTTCTTACAGTCTGTTAACTCAATTATCACTTTGTAAATTGCCTGATTTGGGATTCCTGGGATTCCTGACCATAAATGCATCTTCTCTAAGGCTTCCTTTTCCTTATGATGAGTTCCAAATGTCCAGACAAGATCTTTTCCTTGGCTCTAAACTCACTATCCAAAAGTCCACTATCCAAATGTCTGCTGACTCATCTGGATTTTTCATGGGCACATTCAACTTGAAGTTCCCAAGTTAAACTTACGTACTTCTGTTCAAACTCACTCCTTCTCCTGTGTTTCCTATGCAACTCACTTCACAGCAAGACAGAAACTTTGGTCATCTTTAACGATTTCCTTCCTCCTTACCTTGTACATCCAATTAATGTCCAATCATTTTTATTCTAACTCCTTTATAACTCCCAATTTTCATTTTCACACTACCCTTATTGCCACTATTTCAGTTCAATTAGACTTTGGTTCTTATTTGAAATACACCAGGACATTCGTAATTGGTCTTTCTACTGTAGAATTTACTCTTCCAATCTATGCTCTACCCTGTAAAAAGAAGGATATTTGTAAAACACAGTTATGACAGTATTTCTACATAGTTGAAAAACTCTAAAGACTGATTCTAAATGTCTAAAAGATTGCATCCTGGGTTTTTCATAATCCTTCCCTACTCAGGCCGTATAATCTCAGTCTCACATTCTTTGTTGCTGCCATATTGAATGATTTTAGTTCCTTGACTATTCTGTGCCTTTCTTACCTTCCAACCTATCAAATAGCGCTCCTTCCTCTTGGATCGCTTTCTAATCTCTTTTCTTCATTATCTCCTGATCATTCTTTAGGATTCATCTTTGAGTGACTTCCTGCAGGAAACCTTGGTTGATGTCCCCATGGCAAAGCTGAACCGGTAGTGTCTCCCACAACTGGGTCCCCTAGTACCCCTGTGCTTACACCTGTTTTAGATACTATCACACTCTATTGCAGTTGTTTATGTGGCTCCCTTTCATTTACGTTTTAATACTGTGTTTTATTTGTTATTGCAACCCTGTTACCAAGCACATCCTAGCTTGGTCTATTGTAGGCAATTTACAAATATTTGTTTAATTAACTAATAATAGAATGATTGAGCGAATGAACTTATTGGCAAACATTTATAAACCAATTTAGAGTGCAGTTTTAGGTTTGAGGTGTAAGCACACAGCCCAACATACCTATGATGTTGGGTTTAATCAGATGATGTTTTGTAACAGGAAGAAAATAGCACTGAAAAGTTTTTTTCCACCAACCTGCATGATGTTTATATACTAGGCAGGTACTGAACAGTTTATCTCTCTATATTTGTATATAGCAGTGAGTAGAATGAAGTTCTTGAAGCCAAAAAGTGTTAGGTAATTATTTAATTGCTGTTGTATATTCATCTGTATTATCTGTGTTATTTTTTAGCTTGGGTCTAAAAGATTTTATATAAAAAGTACCTTGTTACTCTAAATAATGTTAGAAAAATAGTCACGTGTTACAATAATGTGAGAATACCTGCTGTGTTCCAGCCACTGTGTTGGATATTTTATGTTTATTATTCTATTAAGCTCTCCTCCCCCAGACAACTCTGAAATAGGTAAAATTATCCCCATTTTACAGATTGAGGGATGCAAGATTGAGAGTGAAGTGACTAGGCTTCAAACCCAGGACTCCTGATTCCTCAACTCCTGGGCTAGATCCTTCCCCATTTATAATTTTAATTGATTGTTAGGATAAATAAAAATGAACTCTCCCAGACGTCTGGGTGGCTCATTCGGTTAAGCGTCTGCCTTTGGCTCAGGTCATGATCCCAGGGTCCTGGGATCGAGTCCCACGTTGGGCTCCTGGCTCAGCAGGGAGTGTGCTTCTCCCTCTTCCTCTGCCCCTTCCCCTGCCCGTGCTCTCTCTCTTTCTGACAAATAAATAAATAAAATCTTTTTAAAAAATGAACTGTCCCCTCACTTCTCACTTCTGTATGGAATTATGTAAAACCAACATGAGTTTCATATATTTTTTTAATCCATAATAAAGTCTCTGTAACTGAGAGTGTGGGTTCTATTGTTAGTAATACACTAACCAGAAATAGGGGTTATATAGGAATGAGCAATCCATAGGTACTAACAGAACTGACATGAAATATGACAGAAAACATTAAATACATATATCGGAGTTTTGGGGTAACGAGAAAGGTCGGGGTATTAGGTTTCGGTTAGAGGGCAGGGTGGCTTTATCAGTCTGTGTGCCAGCAAAGGAGTAGCATAAGGTTGGGCAAAGGTATCATTCATGGCAGTGCCAGTATCGTACCGATAATTTCAAAAATGTTTTTCTAAAGAAACAACAACATTTAAAAGCAGAAGTAACTTTAATAGCATATTTTTCATGTTCTCTTAGTATTTAGCAAATGACATTCTAGTTAACCATGAGCAATGTATGAGTATAGCAGAAACTTGGAGGAGTGTTACTCCGCTCTGGCCGATGAGAGAAATTTAAATGTCAGACCCTAATGTATTTATCAAGGATTAAGGAAGTATGAGGTAGAAGTAAAAGCACTTTGACTACAGAGTCAGAGAAGTTCAGTGTTTGGGCAGGGTACCTTTGTAAGCTTGGGTTTCTTCACTTGGAAAGTGGAGAAGATGCTGCTGCCCAGCTCAGTGGGTCTCTGTGCAGGTTAAATGAGAAGATGAGCGCGGTGTGTCTGGCTCACAGGAGGGACTCGAGAAATGCCATCGTTGTCAACTGTTGTTGAGGGCTGTGCTCTGCTCTCAAGAAGGGGAAGATCATATTGTTTCAGTTGAGTCCACATGTCAAAAGAATCATCTCCATATCTGTGGAGACTTAACTCAGTTTTATGTGACACTAGCCACATTGTACTAGACTGAGATTTGGGGATAGTGCACGGTTGTTTTGGTTGCCTATGAGATCTCATCAACATGTATTTCTACTACAGGAAAGGGTGAATTTCTTGTAAGATATAGCTTCTGTTCTTATTCCATTTGGATACACATTAAAATCTTTTTTTTTTTCCTTTTTCTCAGTCCGGAAGCATTAAAGTTTTTAATGTTTCCTTCATTAATTAGAGAGCAGCTTTATTTCTGGTGAATTCTAAGCACCACATTATAAACAACTTCAGTCTTATCTACTGAACCCACTAAATTGAATCAGTAATTTACTTGCAACAATCATATATTATTGTGAATTAGATCATCTTACCCCAAACTAAAACCATGCCTACCATGTGGTATGCTTTCTGGTACGTGTTTTAAAATAGAGGAATTGGAAACTAGGAGAGATTATTTTTGGATTCAACTATGCTTCGTCTTCAAAAAAAATAAAACAAAACAAGGCACTCATTCCTGCAGAATAAGCAACTGGGTTGAAGTTTTCTTTCTTAAATAAGCCGCTTGGCGTTCTGTGGGGAACTAGTTCAAAAGTTCAAACAAGTTGATGTAAACATCATAAGTTCTCATTCATTTCTGGAGATAGCTGAACTTTTTTTTTTTTAAACAAAATATTTTGGAGGGAATAATTTACAAGACATATTTTTAATAGGAGTATTCCTGAATTTTGAAGAAGAGTTCAGCTCCAAGTTTGCTAGGAGTATCTTTCCTAATAGCTCTGTTCCTGTATGAATCCAAACTAAATATCGCATTGAGAAAAGAAACACATTAAGGACTTTGATTTCAACAAGCCTGTATGGTCTGATGGGAAGACTTCAAAATTAGTTAGAACCCTACCTAGCTTTACCACTTTTGGCAAGGCAATTAGCATTTCTGGGCTTTCTGTACCCCATCTGCACAACTGTGAAACTACTGCTTACTTTAAGGGTTGTTATGAGGATTAAAGGAGAGAATGTCCATAAAATGCTGAGGGTGGTGTCTGGCACAGGGCAGGGACTAAATAATATTTCTCATCTCTCCTCTCTGGCATCATAATTGAAAATTTTACCGGTGGTTTGAGATTGCTTCTCTTTTATCATAACTCTCTGTAACTAGTAGTATTTGGCTTTCAATTCAAGGGATAGAGGAAGAAATCTTTTTTTTTTTTTTATGTTTTATTTATTTATTCATGAGAGTCAGAGAGAGAGAGAGAAGCAGAGGCAGAGGGAGAAGCAGGCTCCCCGCTTAGCAGGGACCCCAATGTGGGGCTCGATCCCAGGACCCTGGGATCATGACCTGAGCCGAAGGCAGATGCTTAACCATCTGAGCCACCCAGGCGCCCCAAGAAGAAATCTTCTAAATATAACAAAATTTTACTAATTCAGAGTAATTAGTAATTTACTAATTCAGTAATTCATTAATAGCTAAAAGTTTTTAGCTATTAATTCTTGGAATTTAGAATGTTTTATGAGACTGGGAGTATGGCACTGTATAGAAGCTAGATTACCAAAATGTTACCTACCACTTTCTGCTTTAATGAGTGGATACCTTTCAAATGTTGGCACACTGATTATTATAGGATAATATACTGTGTAGGGCGCCTAGGTGGCTCAGTTGGTTAAGCGACTGCCTTCGGCTCAGGTCATGATCCCGGAGTCCTGGGATCGAGTCCCGCATCGGGCTCCCGGCTCAGCGGGGAGCCTGCTTCTCCCTCTGACCCTATCCCCTCTCATGCTGTTTCTCTCTCTCTCTCTCTCAAATAAATAAATAAAATCTTTAAAAAAAAAAAAATAATAATAATATACTGTGTAAACTATTTTGGAAAACAGCTGTTTTCTTAATATTTAAAAATCTTCTTATCATTTTTTTGCCCTTTTGATATCTTGTTAGAGCTTTTTTTTTTTTTTTTATTCTTGTTAGAGCTATTTAATAAATAAGTTACCAGGGGTGCCCTGGTGGCTCAGTCGGTTAAGCATCCAGACTCTTGGCTTCGGCTCAGGTCACGATCTCAGGGTCGTGAGATCGAGCCCCGCATTGGGCTCAGTGCTGGGCATGGAGACTGCTTAAGATTCTTTCTCTCTCCTTCTCCCTCTGCTTCTCCTCCAAAGCTTTGTGCGCACTTGTTCTCTCTCTGTCTCTCTCTCTCAAAAATAAAAATAAAAAATAAAAAAAAGTTACCAACTCCTGGCTGACTTATCCCAAATAATTAATTACTAGAATCTGAATTAATGAAATTTTAATTATTAGTGTCTTATAATTTAAAATCATTTTTCCAAAATAAGAGCTGTATTGTAACTCTGATGTGTCTTAGCCATGAAAAAAAATTATCCTTTCTCTACCTTTGTCAAGATATTTTAATGTCCTGGGACCATCTACAACAAATACCTACAAGTAAATTGAATTAGGTTTTTCTTCAGTTTATTTCTCTTGTATTATTTTCTTTATATTTTACCTTTGAATGGTTTATTATTTCCAATTTTTTATTCTTAATAGTCTTATGATGATAGTAATATCTGAAGATAGGTAAAATAAGCTAAATAGGATCTAAGGGTTTTTTTTTTCCTTCTTTTTAGGTTTTTGTGAAAACAGTCTCAGCATGTCTCTTAAGGAATTTTTTAATGTTCCTATTTATGTTAATACTTCTTCAGGAACAAATTAGATCATTTAAGGAATTTGCCTCTGGTTAATAAGTAAGGACTGGACCAAAGGAAGAAAGAAAAAAGCTGGAATAACTGATCAAAAGTAGATTTTCTTGATGGTTTTGAATTATATAAGGAAATAAAAATCTCCCACAATTCTCTGGTTTTTAATTTGTTTTTCATTATTATTATTATTATTTTTTTCATTTTCTTTCAGAACTCTTGATGTTTCAGTGAGCTTTAATGGAGGAAAATCTGTCATCTCGAGCTCATTAATAGTCACAGCCACAAATTGTGTAAGTAAAAAGTTTGCATAAAGTTATTTTTTGAAAATGATTCCATCCAGAAATAATTATGGATTGTCAGTGTTGTTGCATGCTATAATAAGGAAGATGCAAACAGTGACACTGGAGACTACCACAAGGAAAACTCTATATAGAATTTATTTTAAATTGTTTCTTTTTTTTAAGAGATTTTAAAAAGAGATTAAAAAGAGATTTTAAGATAGTATAATCATTAAAATGAGATTAAAAATCATTAAGAGATTTTAAGATAGTATAAATTTTTTTTGATATTTATAAAATTCAAAAGTCATATTTAAAATCAAAATAAGGTAGGAGAATGATTTTCAATGAAGCAATTTCCTTGAAACATTAAATATCAAAATGGAATAATGTTTTTTTCTGTTACGAAGGTTGAATTATTGTGTCTAAGACATTGATTATGTTTTTGAAATTATTAGTATATTTTAAGGATGACTTCACATTTTGTCTATTTTAAATGTTGATGCTTTCTAATATGAGTAAGTAATTTGATTTTGATAGTTTGATATATCTTAGTTTGGAAATCTGTTTTAGTTGAGATGATTGATTTGTATTACCTAAGATGCAATCATTTAGAATGTAAAGTTCATTGTTAAGACAGTGTTTTCCTTGTAGGTAATTTTTGGGGTTCATGGAAAGTTTTGATATTCATTGTTGAACATGAAAACAGAAAGCACTAAAAGTGACTGATTACATGGCTATTATTTTTATGAGTATATTATCTTTGTAAAAAAGACATTAATCAAAGCAAAAAAAACCACCCCAAATTCTTGCCTTCAAAAGACCAAAATTACAAACCTTCTCACATCCCATGGTTTCATGGCTTTATATTTTGATCTTTAAGTCAGAGAGACATCCTTCCTTCAAAAAACAAAATAACTCAATATTATCTGTATAGAGACAATTGTCTATCTCATTGTAAGAAAACATTGCAAGGAAAACAGATATCCATAGGGACCTTGCCACTATTGAATTCTCTGGATAACTCTTTATCAACACCTGCCTCTGTTTTGAAAATACGTAGGGTTTTTTATCTCTTTTTATTTGTAATTCATGTTGCAATTTGCAGGTTTTCTGGTTCTCTCAGGATGTGGTTGGGATTACAAACATTTTGTGGTTATATAGTTTCTCAGTGTTTAGCTGACTGAAATGGCATTCTTACTCCATCCTTCCTCTTGTTCTGCACCTCTAGCCATCTTTTTTAGCCTCTCTTCCATGCAAGCAGGAAAACAAGTTTTTGTATCCCATAACCACTCACAATTTTGGTGTGCAGGGATGCTGAGGTTAAATGGCTCATTTGGAATTTACAAATCATGTACTTTTACGGAAGTCTTCCTAGGTCTTTCTGGTTCTCAGGAGAGCACATTGTGACTCAAGGTAGTTTAAGAGTAAGGTGATTTTTAAAAAAGTGACATGGGTTGTGTCAGAGATGGAGAGAGTGAAGGGGCAAGTTGTAATATTAAGGAAGGGATCAAAGTAATTTTCATTGAAAAGGTGAGATTTGAATAAAGACTTGAGGAAGGTGAGGGAGTGAACCCTGAAGACCACCCAAGGGAAGAGTGTTTCATGCAGCAGGAGCAGCTAGAACAAAGCCTAAGGAGGCACGGTATCTGACAAGTTTAAAGAAAGGCAAGGAGACCGCTTGGCTGGAGTGGAGGTAGCTGCGGAGAGCAAGAGTCTCAAGATAAGTGGAGGGTTATGTAGGGTTTTGCAAGTCATTTTAAGGGCTTGAGTTTTTCTTCTGAGTGAAATGGGGAACCACTGGAAGGTGACATGATATGACTTAATACTTTGAAAAGATCATTCTGGCTACTGTGTAAAAATAGACTTCGCAGGGGGTGCAAATGTGGAAATCTGGAGACCAAGTCCATGGCTATTTCAGTAATCTAGGAGCGGGGAGGATGTCTCCACTAAAGAGACAGCAGTGGAGATGATGAGAAGTGATTGGGTTCGAATAAATTTGAGTAAAGGTGGATAACATGAGATGCGTAGACAGATTAGATGTGGGTGTGAGAGAAGGACATTAAAGATAATTCTAAACTTTTCACCTGAGCAACTAGAAGGATGAGTTGTGGTCAGGTAGAGCAGTGTTTAGAAGATGAGGACTTCTGTTTTGGAAATGTTGAGTGAAAGGTGTCTATGTAGCCATCACAGTGGAAAAATCATAAAAACAGTTGTTGAATATACAAGTCTGGAATTCTAGAGAGAGGTCTGGATTGGAGATACACATTTGGGAGTTGTGTAGAATGAAGTAGTCAATGAAATTCCACATGATTTTTACTGAAAAAAGAAAAAGAAAGTGGCTTTCACGAGCTTAAAGCAGAAGGAAAAGAGTACCAGAGAAAGTTTTTTTTTTTTTAATTGGAGAATAGTTGACATAGTTGTATTAGTTTCTGTTGTACAACGTAGTGATTCGATATTTATGGACATTTTGAAATTGTGACCACAAAAGTAGTTACCATCTCTCCCTATACAGAGTTGTTACAATATTGTTAAGTATGTTCCTTGTGCTGTACATTACTTCCCTGTGTTTCATATATTATTAAAACTGGAAGATTGTACTTCTTAATCCCTTTCACCAATTTCATCCCTCCCCTCTGGCAACCACCAGTTTGTTTTTGAGAAAGGTTTTGTATTCTTGGAGGAGTCAGGATAAACTGGGTCCTGAAAGGAAAGCAGGATTTAGGCAAGAAGAGAGGAGGGGAAAGCAGATTACAGATAAATAGAAAAACGAAACTGAGAGTAGATATATTTGATTGGAGTGAAAATGGTGGGAGGGAAGCTTGAAAATAGAAAATTTAGACCAGATTATCAGTAGCCTAAAGAAAGAAAACAACCAGATGGAATTTAGAGTTCATCTTATAGGTCTGTGGTTCCTAAACTCCGGTGTACAGAGAAGTCAGGGCTAAAATGAAAAAAGGAAAGGAAATGGATTATATTTTTCATAATGCTAAATTTAGTCAACTTGAAAGAGTTCTTTTATTCTGAAATTTTTCTTTTAAATTTAAATTAAAAATATTTTAATTTTAAAATATCCTTTGGGGCACCGGGGTGACATCCAGTTGGTTGGGTGACCCAGTCTTAGTTTTGGCTCAGGTGGTTGTCTCCAGGTCATGGGGTTGAGCCCCACGTCGGGCTCTGCGCTCAGTGTGGAGTCAACTTAAGACTCTCCCTCTGCTCCTCCTCCCTGCACTTGCACTCTCTCTCTCAACTAAATGGATGAATCTTAAAAAAAATAAAATATCCTTTGATTAAGGAAAGGATAATTGTAATAATTTGTTGGGTCTGTCCTTCCTTCCTTTTTTTATCTCTCTTTCCCTCCTTTATCCCTCCCCCCTCTCCCTCTCTCCTTTCTTCCTTGAGGTGAGAGAAATATGTAGCGATAAAGAAAAACTGTGGCAGACAAAGTTAAACAGGTAGGGAAAACCTTATTCAAAGCTATTACAGGGGCACCTGGCTTGAGCATGCTACTCTTGATCTCAGGGTTGTGGGTTGAAGCCCCATGTTGGATATGGAGATTACTTAAAAAATAAAATCTTTTTTTAAAAAAAATATTACAATAGGGGAGAGAGATTGAACTTGAGACAGCTGGGACAAGGGGGTGGAGGGAGTTGCAGGTCACCTGTATATACTGGGCTTTACCCAAAAGAGAAGTAAACTTTCTCCTATTTTCCTGACGGGAGGTGGTGTTAAAACTTGGAGCTAGGCACCCATGATGTTAGGCCCCTGCCCTTCCACAGAGACTGGGGATAGGGGCGCCATCTTGTTTGATGATTACATTTCAAAGGGGTAGCTCTCAGGTTCAGAAAGACATTCCCCTTGGGATCTGTAAAATTGGAAAGAAACTTTAAAGGAGATTTATATACATTTCAAAGAGGCAGAGATTTTGCAATTAGAAGTTTTCTAAAGCAGATTCTCTAAAAAAAAGGGGGAGATGAGGAACCTATTACCAGAAAGAAATCTGTCTAAAGTTTAATCAAGCTGAGGGAAAATGTAAGTCCATCTTGGTCAATAGAATAAGTGAAGTGAGTAAGAGATAGCTCAAGAAATGGGAAAACCAGGACACTTACCATATAAAGGAGCCAAAGGAAAATGGAATTCCAATATGAAAAGAAGGCAGCATTAAGTGCTTCAGAGAGGTGAAGGAGAAAAGGTCAGAGGGTCACAGTGACTTTGATGCTTCAGTCCAGATTGATGATTTATAGCCTTCTGTGTAAACTTTATTATTCCACTAATTATTATAAGATAATAAATACTATAATTCACTTTATCATATTGCTAATAATCATAGTATAATTCATTTTCCCATTAGAATTAGCCATTATTTTGTATTCAAACTTAAATACCTCTAGTGTGTGGAAGTAACATTATCATTTTATAGATACGGAAAGTAAGACTGTTGCCATGAGATGCATCTGCTGATGTGTGCGTTAAATCTCTATTCATAATAAAATAGGATAGTGGGTAATATGATAAATACCCAGGCATTGTATTAAGTGATATTCAGTCTGTCAGGCATATTCAGATATGATGAGATGCAGTTTGTAGTATTACTCATTATAGGATGATGCCTTTGGCTTTCACAGGCATTTGAAACCCAAACAAAATAAAACACCATTGCTTTGGCAATTGATTAATCCTTGTGGAAATCCCACAAATAAAGAAGCCCCTCTGTGTGCTCCAAGGGCATCCAGGCTCAGTTCTGCTAGGACCCTTACGTCACTGAGCTGTAATTTCCTGTTTACTTCTGGGCTTTTCTTAGCCGTTTTGAGATGTTGACAGCAAGGCCTGGGTCTTGCTCATTGCCCTTCTCCCAGTGTCTGGTCCTTAGACAGGGCCTGTGCTCCAAAATTATTTGTTAAATGAATGAATGAAAGTAGCTGTATACCTAGTTTAAAAGTGGGGAAGTGAAGGATTAGATTTAAGATAAGAGCCTGAGAAGGGTTTGTATTTAGACAGTTATTTCTCATCATCCATCTCAGAAGATCTCCTCAATGTGTCTCTGCTTAAAAAAAAATAGTGCAAGATATCTTTTTTTTTCCCCTTGGAACTACTGTTCTTCTGACTCTTTTGACATAACAGTATCCAGAATATGTTTTCTGAGCATGTATTAAGTGCCAGGCACTGTGCTAAGCACTGTACATGCGCCAAGCACTTCATGACTTCATTTAACACACACAGCTCAAGAGGAGGCTATTCCTATAACCTTAATTTTGCAGATGAGGAACAGAGAGCCACCTCCCATCTCTCGTGCACATTTATGCAAACACGTTAGAAGGTGCTTCTTCTGTTGGGCAGACCCAGCTCTCAGCAGGGTGACTGGCTTGATGAGAAAGAACATCGACTGACTGCAGCCCTCACTGCCCCTAACAGGGGGGACTTGGAGCCTGGAGGCTCTGGAGGTTCAGTTACCTGCTCAGTTTCACAGTCAAGTAAATGTTAGAATTGAGAACTGAATCCAAGTCTGTCCTCCCCCCTGGCCTGAACACTTGTGCACTCTGCCATTTGTAACCTCCTAATTTGATTTATATAAAACACAGGTTGGCAATTTTTTCTGTAACGGTCAGATAATAAATATTTCAGGGCTTGAGGGCTACACAGTTTCTGTCACAACTGCTCAACTCTGCCATTATAAACATTATGTAAACAAATGGGCGTGGCTGCATTCAACAAAGCTGTGTACCCTGAAATTTGAATTTTATGTAACATACTCTTCTTTTGATTTTTTTCAGCTATGTAGTAATGTAAAAAAAAAAAAATCTTAACTTGCCAGGGGTCTTATGAAACAGATGAGCTGATTTGGCCTTTGGGACATAGTTTGCTAATTCCTAATAGCGAATCTTCCAAAAGAATCCAGAAAATGAAACCATCACTCATTCTGTGACTATTTTTTCTTCCCCTAACTCTAAGTTCATAGAAAAAAGAATTGTGGAGACCCATTTCTCCTTTTCCACATTTCTCTTTTTCGATTGTGGTTGCTGTGATTAATTATTTTCTAGGTAGATTATGACAGTTTTGAAATTTTTTGAGTGATTCTTTCCCATAGTTATGTGAGTTTTGAAATTTTTGAGTGATTCCTCTTTCTCAGGGTTATTTTGCAAGTACAGTAGTGACTGATTTGTTTTTATACTTCTATGATTCTCTTAGCTAGAATTTCAGTTACATGGGGCAGAGTGAAGTTTTTGATTAGAAAACTTGTTTTTAATGAAGAAAAGGAAATTAGATGCAGACCAAGTTCAAAAAATTATTGTGTCCAGGATGACTACAGAATATATTTTCTCTACCCTAACGTCAAGCTCAAGGTTTTGGTATGTCCTCAGTTAACCCTTAAAAGAGTTTTGGCTTCATAGCTTGAACCATCATCTGGATAGTAAGTCTCAAACTGGACTCCTCAGCTAATTTGCACAACCTACTCCTCATAGACATCTGAGAATGCCATTTTTTCAAAACTATGGTTAGAAAGATTCAGTCCAACAAATGGCCATTTGAAAGGTCATCCAACAAACGGACGTTAATCCGTTGTAACAGATGGCCAATTCTCTCTACCATTTTACAGAAATTTGTGTTTCAGACCTTCTCGCTAGCTTCTTCAGGTGCTAGTCCCCTCAAATTCTGTGTTCCAGCCACCATTGTCTTTCTCTTGTCCTTGCAAGAGGCCACTAATTCTGCCTCACTTTCTCCCTGGGCTGGCTGGCTTGCTTGCTTGCTTTCTTTCTTTTTCTCTTTTTTTCTTTCTTTTTCTCTTTTTCTCTTTTTCTCTTTCTTTCTTTCTTTCTTTCTTTCTTTCTTTCTTTTCTTTCTTTCTTTCTTTCTTTCTTTCTTTCTTTCTTTCTTTTTAAAGATTTTATTTATTTGAGAGAAAGAGACAGAGATAGAGACAGAGATAGTGAGAGAGAGCACGAGCAGGGAGGAGAGGGAGAAGCAGGCTCCCTGCTGAGCAGGGAGCCCGATGTGGGACTCGATCCCAGGACTCCGGGATCATGACCTGAGCCGAATGCAGATGCCCAAACGACTGAGCCACCAGGTGCCCTTCCCTGGGCTTTCTTACTTCCTCAGAGCCCCCAACCAGGTTAGTTGCCTCCCACTTCCTCACATTTGTGGTTATTCGCTCAGGGTTTTGTCTCTCCAGCTAACCCGTGGACTTCATGTAGACTTGTCCAACTTTGTAACTTTGGTACCTACTTAACTGCCTAGAATTTAAAGGGAGTCATACTAACCAGAATGAGAGGCTTTTAGTTTCTGCCCGTGACACAGATCGATGTGTAATCATGGCTAGTTTCTTTTGACTCTTAAGTCTGCAGTTTGCCGCCTGCTATCTGCTCATAGGACTGAAGTCTATGTGGTTGACCTTTCCTTAATTTGTTTATAAAGCTATGTGAACAATGAAATGATTTCCCTTTCAAGATTGAAGTCTTTCATGCTCTAATAATGGCTTTGGCAAATGGAAACAATGGAAGTGGGAAAGCCTGAATTTGTATCTAGTTAACTGAGCTCATGTCTGGGACTAGGGGTATCCAGGGACTGTGTCTCATACACTTATGACAAGGTTGAATTGCATGACATTCTTGCTTCTTCCGCCCTGTTGCATGACATTCTTTGCTTCCTCTGCCCTGTTTTTCATCACACTTAGCTAAAATATGATAAAGATTAGGTCCACAGGTCTTTAGAAAGTGTGTATTTTTTTTTTTAATTTTATTGAAGATGAACCAACCTTTGGAGTCAGTTGATGTGATAATATTGCCATAATAAATGTATATTTACATCTGGATGTGCATAGTATTTTATTAATATTCCTAATAGAGTCATTGTTTTGGAGGAAAAATCAAGAATTTTAACTGCCTATCATGGCGAGCCCATCTACTTTATATTCTGTCAATATGATTTTCTGCATTTCCGGCTAATGACACATCCATAGAAAGAAAAAAAAGTAACCACTACATTTTTAACAGATTGATATCTTCTAGTTGAATGTTCCTATTGCTGAACACAGTGTTTGAATTCTAAGAAAGGAGGAAACCAAGTGTTCATAGAACCTTTTTGAAAACTGTATAGCACAGACAAATGGTGAGCCATTTCCATGAGTGCTGTGACTAGATCCTAATGTGGGAAAGGACTGGTAGGGAATGCTGTATTTGTTCTGTGCATAAACAGTCAAATTGGGGGTATCTCAGATAAGAGGCAGGATCATGAGTTTATGCATTTGATAGCATTTTTCCCGTAGGGTATCACACTTTTCTATGTATTTCTTTGACATTCTTTTCCTGTCATATTCCCGTTTGCCTAGATTTTAGAGCTTAGCATAATCAAGGCTATAGAGAGTTACATGATTTGTTAATTAATGTTTAGAATTCTGTGTAGAAAGATGCCCTTTGAGTTTTTCTTAAGTGGCTTGATGTATGTTCTGAGTTGTTTTCTTTGGTTTTAAGGACAGAGAACTTATTTGCCTGGAAATTTTCTGTCAAGTATTGATACTCTCTCTCTCTCCTTTTCTCTTTCTCTTTCTCTCCCCCCCCCCTTTCACACACAGACACAGACACACAGACACACACACACACACACACACACACAGAAGTTTCTGTGTGCCAGACATTAATTTAGACATTTAAGATACATTAATAATGAAATGTTGAGCTCACATTTTTATTCTACCAAACTCTACAACAGGAAGTTGTTACATGAATTCATATCTTTTTATTTCTTCTATTTTAAGTTAATTATGGTGAATATCATGTCATAGCCTCTTCTAGTGCCTTAAGAATGGTCACATAGTGAATGGTAGAACTCAGTGAAGATAGTTGTGCATGTCAAGTTTCCATCGTTATTCTTGTTGTCTTCTGAAAGATAAGATAAATAAAATGATCAAAGACTCTTAAGTGATGATACTTTGGTGGTGCCAGTTTTGGTGAGTTTGCAACCTTTTATCAGCTGTATAAAT
Organism: Phoca vitulina; assembly: GCF_004348235.1. NCBI lineage: Eukaryota > Metazoa > Chordata > Mammalia > Carnivora > Phocidae > Phoca > Phoca vitulina. The sequence continues at coordinate 59,025,298 of NW_022589706.1, read as the reverse complement.
ACCTTGTATGCTTGTTCCCTCTTCCATTCAGATGCAAAATCAGAAATCAAAGGATAGCTTTAATTGTTCATGTGTAGTTGATTCTTAATATTCTGTTGAAAATTTCTGAAAGTAATGAATGTTTTATGGTTTATGCGGCCCTGAGAATTAGTTATTTTAAAAATAGATTTATTAAAACTGAAAGGCTGCTAGTAATCGCTAGCTATAAAAATGGAGTTGTTTGGGGATGGTTTCCACACTGCTCTATGCTAATCTTTTTTTTTTTCCCTTCCATTGTGATAATAACAGATGATATGGGGAAAGGATACACATGTCAAGATTTTTCTGATTAGCTGAACCAAGTATATTTTGCTAGCACTTCCTTGCCACGTCTTTTGAAAACTACCTTCTCTTCTGTTCTCAGTTGTTTACATGTAACTGTTTACATAAAGATTATTACCTCTTTTTGTGCGTATGTCATTATGTATTGCATTTTATTTATTTTTTTTAAAGATTTATTTATTTATTTTGGGGGGAGGAGCAAAGGGAGAGAGAGTCTTAAGCAGACTCTGCACTGAGCTTGGAGCCCCATGTGGGGCTCGATCTCACCACCCTGAGGTCATGACCTGAGCCTGAAACCAAGGGAGTTGGACCCTTAACCAACTGCGCCCACAGGCGCCTCGTATTGCACTTTATAAAATGTTCTGACTGAATGCTACTACCATTGTCACTTAAACATCCGAAAGTCTCTCAGCTTTGACCAATCCAGACATTTCTCAATGTGGATTCTAGGGAATCCTAGATTTACAGGGTATTTAAAATGTTATGAGAAAAAAGATGGTTCTGTGCTGAGGTAAGTTGAACTACTTTACTGCAAAGCCACTCAGAGCTTTCTAAGTATGTTAATACGCACAGTGATTTTCTAAGAGAGAAAGCACAGTAATGGGTTTTCCACAGAGAGTTTCATGCTGTGGGGATGACTAGCTCTCTTATTTTATGGATTAGAAAACAGGCTCCCAGCAATTAAACAACTTACTTAAAATTAAACCTCTAGACTAATACTTTTAATTCAGTGCCATTCTCAGATGGATCCTGGTGGATCCACCCCTTGCCACTCCTCTCTCTATCAGCTCTTGGGACAAAAGTGGCTCTTACCCTGACCTCTGAGCTTGTACTTCTTTTTGTTTTGTTTTGTTTTGTTTTGTTTTAATTTAAATACAATTATTGAACATTATCTCAAAAACTAATGTTTTGTTTTTTTAAAGATTTTATTTATTTATTTGAGAGAGAGAGAGAGAGCATGAGCAGGGGGAGGGGCAGAGGTAGAAGCAGACTCCCCACTGAGCAGGGAGCCTGATATGGGGCTCCATCCCGGGACTCTGAGATCATGACCTGAGCTGAAGTCAGATGCTTAACCGACTGAGCCACCCAGGCACCCCTGGGCTTATACTTCTTATTTGTTTTGAATGACAGGAAACGTATCTCTGAAAAACTGCCCCTGAAGTCCCAGATTTCCACCTGGAGAGTATATTGATTTATTTAGTTTTTTCTTCCCTGCATTCTTTTCCTTAAAAGAAAGGAGGAAACGAAAGAAAGAAAGAAAGGAAGGAAGGAAGGAAGGAAGGAAGGAAGGAAGGAAGGAAGGAAGGAAGAAAGGAAGAAAGGAAAGAAAGGAAAGAAAGAAAGACACACAAAACATTATTACTGGGTATATCAGAGAGTGGGGTTTGGGAGAGACACCTTGTCCCCTGGAGAACTTTATCCCCACACTAAAAATTCAGTAAATACTAGTCTTTGCATTTGTGGCTTTTGCAGTATTATTTCTTTGGAGTTCATTCTCTTAGTAAATCATTTTAAATGCCAAGCATGGAGTATACATTGGTAAGTAGGTTGGACATAACCCCATGACTTTCTAGAGCTCACAATAAATAGTGACAGAATAGAGAAATTAAAGAAATAATCACAGTTTATCAGAAATAAACAAACAAATAAATTGTGATAAGTACTCAAGATTGAAGTATAGAGAACTATGAATTGTATAGTAAAGGGGGGCATTTTCTAGCCAGAGGGTACAAAGAAGGCTTCCTGGGGTAGTGGCTTAAGGTGAGCGTGTAGGATGCCTAGGTGGTGGTTACAGGAAGGGGATTGGAGTCAGAGCCCAGAGCAGGTTCCTTAGGGCTGGAGGAGCTTGGTGTCAGGAAGTGAGAGGACACTAGTGTGGTTCTTGTGTGGGTAGTGCTTGAGCTTCGGTGAGAAATCTGATGTGTGAATGCATGAGGTTGCTTTCTTGAATTGATGCAATGTACCATTTGCCAACAAGAACCATTGTTGTTCGGGCACCTGGGTGGCTCTGCCCATTAAGCGTCTGCCTTTGGCTCAGGTCATGATCCCAGGATCCTAGGATTGAGCCCCACGTTAGGCTCCCTGCTCAGCGGGGGTCTGCTTCTCCCTCTCCCTGCTTCTCCCTCTCCCCACCCCCTGCTCGTGCTCTCTCTTGCTAGCTCTCTCTCTCTTTCAAATAAATAAATAAATAAAATCTTTAAAAGAAATTAAAAGAAAAAAAGAACCATTGTTGTTGGTTTCTCACTTGCTTGGTGAATTTTGATATTCATCTTGCAAATGCAAATAGTGTTCTATCATCAAAAAGTCTGGGAAAATGCTGCATAAGTTTTGCCTAGAAGTAATCATGCTTGTGATCAAAATAACTCTTTCCCAGAGACAAATGATAGGGACCATACAGCCCTTTCGTATAACCCCAGATAGTGATTTTTCTTACATTCTTTTAGGGCATAATTTAAAACTGTTCATAGCACTTTGGAAGATTTCATATTTATTATTGCCTGTTTTAAAATAACATGTATGAAGTAGAATATAAAGGAATTTACAGAATTTAGAGGAATAAAATGAAAATCTGATTTGACATTGGTTCTGCTTTCTGAATCATTTTCGGGTGTTTCCTTAAAAAAATATGTATTTGGGATTTAACCCTGTGCTTTACTGACCACTTTGTTTTTTGTCTTCTGCCTCTTCTAGTCTAGTGGGACTGCAGCCATCATTGCTATTTTGGTGTTACTGCTACTACTGGGCATTGGTTTGATGTGGTGGTTTTGGCCCCTTTGCTGCAAAGTGGTGAGTAAGGAGGATTTGCAACTCTATTGTAAAGCAGTGAGATGTAAAGTAAGGCCCGAAATGTGAATCAATGCTAGTGTCCAACAACAGCAGAGTTTCAGTTAGCAAATTGAATTTTAAAGTTTTTATTACTACAATAAATTCTAGAAAACATGCATGCCAATAAATGTTTATTATCAAACTTCATCTAAAACACATTTCAAAATCAAGTTTGGAGGGAGAAGGGGAGAGGAAAGTAGAAGAGGTAGTAGGGATAAAGGGTTTTCTACTGCAGTACAAAAGAGTTTCAAGTAAGTTGAATGATATTTTCAGTTGGGTTCATGGGAGAAGTTGATAATCTGTCAGGTTTTCTTGTCAGTTCTTATTGAATCCTTCATTACCTCTGTAAAATCTGTTTCAGGACCTTCTCTGTTTGCCTCTCAGAAAAATATTTTAGAGATAAGTCATGTGCACATGTTAGGGTGTCTGTCAAATCGGCAGTTTTGAAGTTATGACAGTTGGTTTGTTTGTGTTATTTTTCATGTTTGAGTAAAACCTTTGAAAGAATACAGGGTTCTATTCCCTTTCTATTGCTACTGTAACAAATTGCTTCATATTTGGTGGCTTAAAGCAACACAAATTTATTATCTAACAGTTATTGAATCACAGATACAAGATGGGTCTCACTGGACTACGCTGGGCTAAAAGGTATTGGCAGAGATACATTCCTCTCTTAGTGCTCTGGAGGGGAATCTGTTCCCTTGGCTTTTCCAGCTTCCAGAGGACACACACGTCCCTTGCCTTGTGGACCCCTCCCTCCATCTTCAAAGCCAGCAACATTGTGTCTCCTTGACCATTCTTCTGTAGTCACGTCTCCCTCTTACTCTCAACACAGCTGGGAAAGGACCTCCAAAGTTAAGGAACCTTGTAAAGAAATTGGACCCACGTGGATAATCCAGGATACGCTACCCTCTCAAGATCCTTAACTCTCAATCTGCAAAGTCCCTTTTGCTATGTAATGAGATTATTTATAGTTCTAGGGACATCTTTTGGGGGCCATTATTCTGTCTTCCACAGGGTGGACTCTTGGGTAGTAGAGTTCAGCACATTTCGAGCAATCCAATTTGGATTGTTCAGGTTTCATAGAAAAGAGTATCCCAAAGAAGCAGTCATTCAAAGCATACCTCCTCCTTAGTTTGATAGCATTCCTTTTATTATCGGCACGTTATGTAGAACTTTATATTCTGTAGATCGCAGCGGTGTTGTACATGATATTACTAGACTGCCTTTTTTCTCCCTCACCTTTGCTGACTCACTTTAGTTTCCTTGTAACTTCAGGCACTAGTCTGCATTACTCCTGCATTTATTATTAATTGTATTTCAGTCTGCTTTCATGAGTCCACTTTATAATCCTTTATCTCAGAACAGTTGGTCTACGGAGGAGGCACAGAATTAACTCAGACAACGGTAGAGACAAGAAGCATCCTGTCTCTCTGCTGAACTAATCAGTTTCCTGCCATAGCAATTTATGCTCAAACGGTTTCCTGTTGTAATCTTGATTATCCTAATATGTTTATTTTAGGGTGGCTTGCATTCTTGAGTCTCAAATTAAAAAGCAAAAAAGTGCCCTAATATGATTCGTGCTCCTTGGTTTTTTTTAATTTAAATTTTGATTGGTGGATTTCCTTCCTTCATTACTTGGCAGTTTCATTTATTACTGATCGGAGGGCTCAAAAGTGTCAAAGTATATGATTTTTTAGATGTATATGAAAACTAAAATAGGCTTCTCTGGGGCATTGCTAAATGTGCTCAAGTGCAGATCTTGACCACCATTTTGGATGTTACAGAGAGGATTCAATCTCCAGGTGGTAAGAATAGGTTCATTTACAACTCTGAGACTGCAGATCGTGAATCACAGAGTATATTTCTTTATGCAAAGCATAGAGGGATGCCTTTAAGGTGTGTTGTCAGGATGTCAGGAGGGTTTCCTATCCTTACAAACATTATGAATGCTTACTAATTTCTGAAACTTACTTAATAGAGACGCCCACCTGTATTTGACATTTAGAACTATAGATTAAAGGGCAGCTAGCCCTGAGTATGAACTTACATTTATACTTAGGTATAAATGAATCATAGCAAATGTTTTCTAAGGTAGCTTTAAAAGCAGGGTAGAGGCAAAATTCTGTATTTAGCCCTTGGCAATCTGTGTCAGTACTCTATTAGGAACTGGGGGGTACAAAAATGACTATAATATGATATGGAAACCCACATTTTAATATGGAAGCACAGAAATGTGGGCAAAGTATAACTGGAGGGGCATGAGTGCCCCAACAGCAACATTTGTAAAGCACAGTAAGAACATAAGAGGAGGGATTTGCCAGAGTTACGAGATTGTCTCAGACAAACCTTACTGGGCTGATGACTCCAAACTGAGTTTTGAATAATGAATATGTTTACAGTTGATGAGGGACATTTCAGATGAAGTGTGTGTGGAATTATATTGAGTTATTCCGGCATGCTTTGGGAAGCACTAGGCTGAGGCTTACCCAGCGTGCCAGTGAAAGGGAACAGCGAAAGATGGTGTGGGCTTTAGGCAGGAATCCCATTAAGGAGGCTTCCTCTGTCTTTTAGGAAGTTTGAACCCACCCCAGGGATGATGAGAAGCCACTGGAGAGATTTGATCAGTATAATCCCCTGAAAGAAGCTTTGCTTGCTTCACAGCAGTATCTGCCCAGGTCTGGTCCTGGTGGGGATTAAGTTTGTATCCAACTGAGTTTCCATCAATTGAAATGGAAAGCCAGTGACAGATAATGCACCTTAGAGATGGCCAAAGCAAAGGATCGCTAACAAAGTAGATAGGAATAGAAGATGGAAGCTAAGTGAGCTAGAGAAAAATGAAGAGGTGATGTGAAAAAAAGGGACAAAGAGACCATAGCCTTGTGAAAAAATCTCAAGTGTCAGAGGGTCTTGTAGTGCAATGGCAGGATATTTGTTTTATTTTGTTCCTTTTAGAGAATATGTTTGCACAATGCTGGACTTAGAATGTAGTTTGCTAAATAATTCTTAGCAGTTAAATTATTAGGGATCAATTTAACTTTGACTATATTGTTACCAGTAATATTACTTTCTAACAGGAAATTTGTTGCAGCTTGGTGTTGTATAAATTTTGTTTTGTGTGAGTGTTTTTAAAGTATTAGTGGCAAACATTTAAATCTCATCTTTCAACTGAAAAATGACAAAATAACTTAAAATGTCTGTTTTCAGGCACATTTAGATTGTGTCAGCAACCCACCTCCTTGAAAATCTTATGCTCGGGAGCTCTTATAAAGATAGAAAGTCTGGAAATAAAGCCCTGAACAGAGGCCCTAATATTTTTCACACATTCTTATTCATTCATTTAATATTTTATGTAAATATCTTTTTTTAAAAGATTTTATTTATTTATTTGACAGAGAGATAGAGAGAGCACAAGTAAGCAGAGCGGCAGGCAGATGGAGAGGGAGAAGCAGGTTCTCTGCTGAGCAGGGAGCCTGACGTGGGGCTCGATCCCAGGACCCTGGGATCATGACCTGAGCTGAAGGCAGACACTTAACCTACTAAGCCATCCAGACGCCCCTTATGTATATCTTACGAAATGATTTGTTCATTGTTCAGAGATTAAAATTTCACAGATGTCTAATCAATAACTCAAAAATAACAGTGTTACTTACATTTTAGACAGTGGTCCTCATTTTTTTTTTCCCTACCCTAAATAACGGGAAGCTCTCAGAGCAGTAGTGGTAAGATTTCCAATGGTGGTGATTCTCCCTGAAGGGAAAGGGCGGGACAGTTAAGGGTCTCCAGGGTTTAATGCCATTTGGAAAAGCCCTTGTAGTAGGCTGAATAATGGTCCCTAAAGAAATGCAGGTCTTAATTCCTGGAAACTGTGAATGTTATCTTCTATGGCAAAAGGGACTTTGAGATGTGATTAAAATAAGGATCTTTGAGATGTGATTAAATTAAGCTCCTGAGTGTAAGGAGATTAGCGTAAGGAAGAGGACAAGGCAGTGTGACCCCCGGGGGCAGAGATTGGGGGATGCAGCTACTAGCCAGGGAATGCTGACAGTCACCGGAAGCTCAGAGAGGCAAGCAACAGCTAGAGCCCGGGAACCTGTAGAAGGAACCAGTTCTACTAATGCCTCATTTTAGCTTTATAAGACTCAGTTGGGACTCCTGACTTCCAGAACTGTAAGAAAATAAGTTTCTGTTGTTTTAAGCCATCGAATTATGGTAATTTGTTACAGCAGCATTAAGAAACTAGTACAGTCATTAAATGATTCTGCTATTCCCCAGGGCTGGGGATCACTGCTTAGGGCTATCAATTTCGGTAATTCTTATGTAATATGTTTTCAGATCAACTCAGAAAAACTGTTCATGGAGTCTCAAGAGGTTGTAAAATGGAAGACAATGACATATTCTTCAAAATGGTAGCAATGGTTACACGGTTATTAAAAAATCAGTATGCATTTTTTAAAATTAGAATTACCTTTCCGTTTTGAGTAACCATAACATAAATGAGCATAATGTTTTATATATTGAGTAGAATTTACTTACTGTTTTCAGAGTGGCAAGGAGTTATTGGAAGAAATAGGCTTCTAACTGTTAAAAGTATTTGAGGCATATATGTTGTTAGAACCATTTGACAACAGGGATCCATGGACAGCTTTCTCGGGGTGCTTGTTATTTGCCAGAAGAGGCCAGTACCATCCCATTCATATTCAGATATTGAACCACTGAATCCCTTGAAAGCTAGAAAGTGACCTTTTTACTGTTAGGGAAAAGCAAAGAATTTGAACATTCAACTAATAAACTATGTCTCTGAAACTATGGTGTAGACCTCATTCACTGTACCAGTTTGGTATCAGGAACAAGAAATGTATCAAAGTCATAAATATCCCCTCTAAAGCTTTTATATTAAAATTTTAACCAAAATCCTCAAAAAGTTACCCTGTCAGGTTAGAAAATGGTACTGGTTTGGTGATACTTAAAGGAAATTAAAATTAAACAATTATTTATGTGATTATTTGTTGAACATTTCTCTCACTTTATAGTCTAGTAATTTCCTGAAGTCAGTACTGTGTGTATTTTACTCCTCATTGTAAACCAGGCATCTTACACAGTAAACACTTATCCTCCTTGAACTATTTCAATTCTTAAAATTGAAACACTTGACAACTTTTTATCTGGAAGACCACCTCAAAGTAGGGTACCTTGTTGCCAGTTTTAATTAAAATTCTGTCAACTATGGAGAAGCATTTTGCATGAGAGGATTTATGGTACAATCTTAGTTCTTTGTATGATTTTCACTGATTTTATTTAAAAGGTATCCTTTATAATATATCTATAATAGAAAATGTGGCCTTTGCCTTTCTATACAATAGGAACTGAGATGCAAGTACGTAAGGATTGTTAACTATAATAAAATTCTGAAGTAGAAGCAGTTTAACTCTTGTCTAGTTGCTTCTCTATATACCCCAGAGGGATTTCTAACCTGAAGACTGTGAACTTGGGTGGAAAAAAAAAAATCTTTATTTTTACTTCCAACTGAAATTTATCATTTTCTTCATTTATAAATGTAGGCTGCTATCCACAGAAGTATTGGCAGTTCTGGAGACTTTGTCAGCAATAGTAATCACAGATATCCTATGTCACATATAGTTCTTAAGATATTTTTGAAATATCTTTTACAAATATCATAACTTCAAAAGTTAGGGTAGTTCCCAGACCTACTATTGTATCTCATTATTTAATGAATTATTTATATTTATCACAAATTTTGTGGGGTTTTTTTTTTTACAGATCAGATAATTATATCTCAATATAATTGGATTCCTTAAAATCCTTTGTATTTTAATTTAGCTTAATTATTCTGGGAAGGGATCTGTAGGTTCACGGGATTGCGGGAGAGGGGCATAGAATAAAAAAGGTTAAGGAAAAACCCCTGCAATAGAAAATCTGTCCACACAGGATGCTTTTAATCTAAGACTACTTAAAAAATTTAAATCTTTCAATTCATTTTAATGCGTATTTTCAAGGATAAAAGAGAGAGACAACATCATTTAAAATGTTGCAGAATAGTGTCCTCTGTGCACCTGGGCTTTCCATGACAAAAGAAATCTACACCAATGATAGTTGGAAGACTTTTTCTAGTAATGATCATAGTAAAAGAGCCCTCATGCAAAGCAGAAATTTTTAGGCACTATCATTAGTGAATTATAGAGTGTGTTGAGTTTGCAAACTATTCCGTAAGGGGAAAAGTTCTCATTTTTGTGTGAAGTTATTTCTCACCATCTGTTGAGTCTGTATCCTGCTCATTGAGGATCCTCACATCCATCCTTTACAGCTGCTTTTCGTTAACAAAGACATCAGCTGCATCCTTCCTTTTTCCTTAAATTAAAAATGGGAGCAGAAGAGGTTAAAAAAACTTATCATGTACTGAAACATGAGTGAAATATTAGAAAATATGGATGTTTTCATCATTGTTTAGCTTAGAAGTTATGCTGAGTTTATGGCAGATTTGTTTTACTATCAGGATGGCAGAAATGACAGTCCTATGGTTGTATCGTTTGGCATAACCAGACACTCTGCAGAATTACAGATGTAAGGCTAATGAGGTGGCAAACAAAGGCTTTCTGGAGTGTTGTCAATTAGAGTGTGTTCTACAGCTGCAGATAAATATCGAATATGCTGGAAATGATAAATGTTCACTTTGCTCTAGTGTCCTTGGCCAAAGTTCTCCGTCCTCAAGGGAAAACTGCAAGCTCATTTTTCCTTGGTGCATTTAAGACATTACATAAAGATCTCATAAATCTTAATTTAAAAAACCATTTTAAAAAGTTATCTTTTTAAAGCCCAATTTGCTTATAAGTAAGTTGAGCTTTCGTGATGAGGATATATCGGACTGTAGCTCCGTGGAATCATTTTCTTAGCCAGCAACAGCTGTGCTATTCTCTCTAAATAGTAATAATGCTTCTATATTGCACTTGCTTTTTATTGTTGAGGAGGGCTCTTGGTGCCTTTATTGAGTTACTTTGAGAGTAGCCTGATTTTTTTTTGGAATGCACAATAAAACAGAAGTAATTTAAATTTTAATATGCCTTCCTTGCACCATTAATTAAAATGATTTATGTTTGGTTCCCTCCTTGAAATGGAGTGTGATGTTAGTACTTATTGCTTCCATGGTGATGTTTTCCAACAGAACAGCATTTGCAAAACAGGGTATCGAACTCTTCCTGGTCTTAGTTTATTTGCTTTGACAGCAGCCCCTTTCCTTAACTCTTAGCCAGATACACTCTCACACTGTTCTTCCCAGTCCCCATTTGGCATTTTAAATTATATTTATTGTCCAGACCTCCCACTGGTTATTTATTTGTTCAAAGTAGGAATCTTTGATCACTGATGAGTCTGTCAAGGAGGAAAGGAGAGGGAGGATGAGATAGCTCAGACCATATTTTGATTTGGATGATGAAAGCGTCTAACTTGGTGAGATTCAGAAAAAAACTTCCCAAATACTAATGTAATAGAACTTTGTGTTTTTGCACTTCAGAGGGAAGGCACTACATTTGCTCTCTGATCTTATCAAAAAGAAAAGGAAGAAGGAAAGGAAGGCCCGCATCTATTTCAAACAAACTTTTCCAAACACTGAGAGTGACTTCTCTATTGTTTGTGGGCTCTTAGTCGCTTAGATGACATTGCTGATAAATTGGGCATTTGTTTTTGTCACTGGCAAGAATCAGTCCTGAAACACTACTTGATCTACAGGCGTTGTATGGTATCTTTTTTTTAATCCAAGGCAGTTCACTGTTGACAGTTCTTTTCACTCTTTTCTGAATATTGGAACATATGATTGCATCAAGCTGGCTGCAGGCTCCAGTGCTGACATTTTCTAGCGCAAAGAATGCCCACATCACTCGAACATTTGAAAAGTGTTAATGAGCAGATCAAAAGGACTGTTGCCTGAAGCAGCTAACTTTTTTTTTTTTTTAAGAAATCGGCTTTCCTCCAAACTGAAATCTTCATTCTAGCAGCTAAGTAGATGAGATGTAATCCTCCCTGATGATGATAATAACAAATGAAAAAAAAAATTGGAGGAGAATCAAACTCTACATATGGTTCATAAAGTGGTGAAAGTGTTTTCCAGAATCTTCAATACAGAACTAAAGGATGCTAAGTGGAAAAAATCCTGGCAACTAGGCAATATTATGCCTTTTAAAATCTGCAAATTCTCATAAAATATGGTGCATATGAATACATCCTTTTCTGAAATGGATGTGTTCTTGCACTATTTAGTACAAGAATGGGATTCTCATGACTGTTATTTTTAATGTATTTACACTGACAGTAAGGTTTCCTTTTCTCCTGCACTAGTTTTGCTGAAATGTAGGGATATCAGTTGGACACAGATTTTTTTCCATTTTGACTTTTGAGCCAAATGGCTTCAGATTATTTTCATCCTCTTTTGTTACTTATGAGGCCCTGTAGTAGATTGGTGAGAGGGAACATTTTGAAACATCACATAAAAATCATTTTATTTTCTGTTCCAACATTTCTAGGTCAGTGATGTTGGCCATATTAATTAACAAGTTATGTCTCTATAAAGTGGGAATGATAGGCTCTTTCATAGTTACTATAAGGTTTTAATTAAAGTCTATCTATCTACCTGCCTGCCTACCTACCTACCTACTATTTATTCATCCATCCACCCATTAATCCATTTATCCATCCATTCATGCATTCTAGAAATTAACAACTACTCAACACATCTTCGGCTTTTTCTTTTACACCCTTTCTCTTTGCAGTCGAACCTTATTTTAAAAGGATGTCATTTGGCAGAAGAAGTCAAACTCAGAGTTTGGAGATAGATGGACCTGGGTCCTGGATTTGAGTCCTAATTCTGTTTTCTCTTTGTGTACCCTTGGGCAAGTTATTGAAATTAGAGTCTTCCTCTCCTTATATTTAAAATGGGGATAAGCGGGGCACCTGGGTGGCTCAGTCAGTTAATTGTCTGCCAGGGTCCCGGGATCGAGCTCCACATGGGGCTCTCTGCTCAGCAGGGAGCCTTCTTCTCCCTCTCCCTGCCGCTCCCCCTACTTGTACTCTCTCTCTCTGTCAAATAAATAAATAAAATCTTAAAAAAAATGGGGATAAGTATAGTAACTTCATAGGGCTCTTAGGAGAATATGAGAAATATAGAGTGTGTGACATATAGCCGCACCAATAAAGGGTGATTACTGTTAATAGTAATAACAGCAGAGATGAGCCTTAGCTGTGGTTCAGTTTCTGAAGGTTCAGCCTTAGCTTTTTGTGGTGGTGGTTGTGTTCCTTATTTTACTAGATAAAAATTTGATTTAAGTAGAGTTTTAATGGCTGTATTCCATTGTTAACAATGTAGAAAATGTACTTGCTAGAATTTCAAAGTCAACTTAAACTTATAATTAGTCATGCATTTAGACATACATAAGATTAATTACACATTATTGGAAACACAAACCCTAATGTTCTTTTCTGGAACAAGGTGAATACAAATGTATATTGATACATGGCCTGCTTAATTATGGAAAGGCATAGAAGCAAAAGGCCTGGTGGAAAAATTGTGATATGTATTTTTTAATGTTCTATCAGAATTTTCATGTTGGAAATGACCTAAAATTAATCAAATTTATTTCCTAGATGAAGAAACTTAGGATGGTCTTACGTCTTCCCATCTGCCATTGACTTAATTAGTTCTCTGATTTTATTGGTTGAAAGAGAAATTTGATGCTTCATTTTCTTTGAAACGAGCAATATTTTAGTTTCATGGGAACCTGTATCTATCTGTTTATCATTTATATTTTTTTCCCTCAGTATTTTTCTTTAAATTTAAGAGGTTGGCTATGAGCCTTTGTGAACATTCTCAGCTAGTTCCTTCAGGTCACTTTCAATCGTATTTTAGAATCTGCTATTTTCAGAGCACTTTATTAGGCACTGGTGATACTTATAAAGAAGGAGAAATGATTATTGCCCTTAAGAAATCTACACTCTTAAGAGATAATTGAAAAATTCCCAAATAAACATATAAGCCCAAGTTAATGAAGCATGAATGATTCAACTGTGCAGCAACGTTTATTTTTAGAAGTTTTCAAGCTTCTAGATAGACCAGTAGGAAGGTTGGATGGGACTTAACATGGAAATGGCCATCTTATTTGGGACAAGCAAAAGGATCTTTACTTTTTCTGGACTAGAGAGCCATATAAAGGGATATTTGTAGATAAGATGTGCGGGCCGAACTGCATGATAGGGAGGCATTTGAACAATGAGAATAGAAAAACTGGCTAATATAAATGTACTGAAAAGGAGCTTTGGTTTTCCAGGTTGTGGCTTATGATACCAGGTAAAGGGTCTCTACTAAAGGGAAAAAATGCAAAGGTGCCTTTTATTATCCTGTTATCCATTTGTCAGCAGTGGTCATACGAGGTTTTATTTTATTTTATTTTATTTTAATTTAATTTAATTTTATTGTATTTTATATTTTATTTCTTATTTTTAAGTAGACTCCATGCCCAGCATGGAGGCCAGTGTGGGGCTTGAACTCATGACCCTGAGGTCAAGACCTGGGTTGAGATCAAGAGTCGGATGTTTAACTGACTGAGCCACCCAGGCACCCCATGTCATATGAGGATTTTAAATTGAAACTCAATTTGCCCATATCACGCTAAAACTAGATGCTATGCAGGATAATGAGTATGACAAGTATGACATGAAAAAGGATGAGTCATGGAGGAGGATGTTCAGTAATTTTCAGGAGGATATACCATAGAACCAGATTGGGGATACTGTTTATGTCTTCAGAAATACATACCAGTACAAGATGTACAGGTAATAAGCAGAGTAAATTTGAAATCCTCACAAGAAAATGAAAATGAGTTCAAATACATTGTACTCAGACTTAGTGAAATGAAGGATGTACCTTGGTCTTTTTCTAGTGAAAGATCTCCAGAGAGCATTTTAAAGTAATTTGCAAAACTAAGAGTAGAAGCATGATTTGTAAGGATCTTCTAATAAAAGTCAGTAATTCATTGATTTCAATTGTGGTCATTGGACCCACTGATCTATTTTGACCAGAGAAACAATTAGCCTTCTGTTAGGAAAATATACCTGGTTACACAGGTTAGAATGAGGGATGGGTTAGAGATAGAAAAACAAGATAAATGTCTAATTTAAGTAAGTAGAGCATGTAGACATTGATGCCAAAAAAGCTATGGTAATTATCGACTATTAATCAATGTTATCAGTGTGTTATTAATTAAAATGCATAGAGTGGAAGTAAAGACTGACGGGGTGCATCTGTTTGGTCTGAGTACCATACATTTATTTATAATGGCTTGGTTACACTTAAAATGCTGCTATTGGTTCTGGAAACCCCACTTGGAGATATTGATCAAATGAGTATGTACTAAGACAATGGACCAAGATGACCAAATAACTCAGGACCATCGCATGAGGAATAGTTGTGATATTTAGCTTCCAGATGAGTAGGGCTCAGTAGATACATGGTTATTATTCTAGTATTCAAAAATAGGAACTGCTCTCTTCTGGAAGAAAGATTAGTTTGTGTGTGTGTGTATGTGTGTGTGTGTGTGTGTGTGTGTTTCCACATCCTAGGATCAGGACTAAAGAGTGGAAACTACAGAGAGGGAGGCTTTGGCTTCTTTGGGGGGAAAAACTTTCAAATGATGTGAATTCCTTGCCAGTGGAATGAATTGCTTTGTGAGGTAGTGAATTTCTTTTTATTACAGGAATTCAAACATAGTTGGACTACAACTTGGTGAGAAGTTTTCAGAATATTGAAGTTTTGGTTGAATGTGAATTGGAGAAGTTGAAAAATGTTGTACTAGATATTTTTAAGGTCCAGAGAATTATGAGTTTATGATTTTAGGTGGTAATAGAATGCAAAGAATCCTTCCTTCTTCCCTTGTTCTTCCTCTCTTTCCTTCCTTTCCTTCTTCCTTCCTTCCTTCCTTCCTTCCTTCCTCACTCTCTCTTTGTCCTTTCCTCCCTCCTTTTTTCTCCCTTTCCCACCTCCATCCTTTTTCTCTCCTCCTAACTTCCTTCTATTCCTTCCTTCCTTACAAAACAGAAAATCTATTTTGTGCCAGACACTTTACTAAATCCTGGGAATACAGTGAGCAACAAAGCAGACATAAATTTCCTCTTTGTGGAAATTACACTTTTATGGAGCCAGATAAAATTATCAACTCTGATAGATGCTAGGGAACCAATAGGCATTTATGCATATGAAGGGAATCTTATTCACATTGGGAAGACTGAGGAAAGTCCTGGGGTGGTAAGGTGAGGGACAGAGAGAGAGAAATATTTCAAAAAAATCTGTTGGACATGGTAAATGATTTGGTAAAGTCATTTAGAACTGAAGAAGAAATTATAGATTATGTGAAAATTTTAAGACTGCAACTAGAAGGAGTAATTTACTTGAAAGAAACAGGGAAAAAAAGTTGGCCCTTTTGATCCCTTTGAGTGCGAAATATTGATAGATCTGGTTTTCACTGACCGAGTTTGGACGTGTAGTTTGATAATGATATGATGTGCTTCCTTTCTATAAAGGAAATGTACCTGTAGCTTGATCATCTTAACTTTATTTTATTTTACTGCAGCATTATTTTAAATCTTAAGCCTCCACTGGCATTTTTTTCTGGGGTAATTATAAAAATCCAGAGTTTTTATCCTTCAAAATTACCAGAAAGAATGGAAATTTTATGTTTGTTGATAAAATAAAATTGAATTATTAAAAGGGCTGAATAGAAATAGCGGCATTATTTGTAGTATTCAAATTTTTGAATGAGTTAGAGGTTCAGTCTAACTAAATGTCTGGATGTCTAGTCTAACTAAATGACTAGATGTCTGGTCACATCTTTGTGGAGATTGTATCTATCTGAGATTTAGATCCAAACTAAAATTTGAACAATGAAGATATTATACATAAAGAAAATTAAGAGTTCTCTAAACATTATCAATAGCAGTACATTTTAAAAACCTTTCACTATGGAAAATTTCAAACACGTACAAAGAGAAAGTCTAAAATAATGAATTCCCTCCTGTCTCTTTTGCTCAGCTTCAATGATTCTCAATTTATGACTGATCTTATTTCATCTATAACCCCCTCCACTTACCCACCCCAAATTATTTTGGTGAAGTATCAGAATCATATCATTTAATCTGAAAATTTTTCAGTATATATCTTTAAATGATAAGCAGTCTTTTAAAAACAATATCCATTGCAAGAAATACTAAAGGGGACCCTTTCAGCGGGAAGGAGAGATCAAGGGCAACAAAGACTAGAAAGGCACAGAGGTAATCTACAGAATGGTGACTTTACAGGTAATACAATGGCACTAAATTCATACCTATTAATAATGACTCTGAACGTAAATGGACTCAGTCCTCTGATCAAAAGACATAGGGTATCAGAATGGATAAAACAAAAAACAAAAAAAAAAACAAGACCCATTGATAAGCTGCTTACAAGAGACTCATTTTAGACCCAAAGACACCCCCAGATGGAATGTGATGGGGTGGAGAACCTTCTGGTATGCTACTGGACACCAGGAGAAAGCTGGAGTAGCCATACTTACATCAGACAAACTAGATTTTAAACCAAAGACTGTAATAAGAGATGAAGAAGGGCACTATATCATAATAAAGGTATCTATCCAACACGAAGATCTAACAATTGTAAATATTTATGTCCCCAACTTGGGAGCAGCCAGATATGTAAATAAATTAATAACAAACTCAAATAAACTCATTGATAATAATACAATAATAGTAGGGGACTTTAACACCCCACTTATAGCAATGGACAGATCATCTAAGCAGAAGATCAAGGAAACAATGGCTTTGAATGACACACTGGACCAGATGGACTTAACAGACATATTCAGAGCATTTCATCCTAAAGCAGCAGAATACACATTCTTTCTGAGTGCACGTGGAATCTTCTCCAGAATAGATCACGTCCTGGGTCACAAATCAGGTCTCAACCAGTACAAAAAGATTGAGATCACACCATGAATATTTTCAGATGACAATGCTATGAAACTTGAAGTCAACCACAAGAACAAATTTGGAAA
The DNA here is from genome assembly GCF_004348235.1 of Phoca vitulina. Taxonomy (NCBI): domain Eukaryota; kingdom Metazoa; phylum Chordata; class Mammalia; order Carnivora; family Phocidae; genus Phoca; species Phoca vitulina. Next base: position 59,008,046 of record NW_022589706.1, on the reverse strand, counting down.
GACCACAAATACATGGAGGTTAAAGAACATCCTACCAAAGAATGAATGGGTCAACCAGGAAATTGAAGAAGAAATTAAAAAAATACAGGGAAGCAAATGAAAGTGAAAACATGACAGTCTAAAACCTTTGGGATGCAGCAAAGACAGTCACAAGAGTGAAGTATATAGCAGTATAGGCCTATCTCAAGAAGCAAGAAAAGTCTCAAATGCACAACCCAACCTTACACCTAAAGGAGCTGGAAAAAGAACAGCAAATAAAGCCTAAAACCAGAAGAAGAAGGGAAAGAATTAAGATTAGAGCAGAAATAAATGATGTAGAAAAAAACAAAACAGTAGAACAGATCGATGAAATTAGGAGCTGGTTCTTTGAAAGAATTAACAAAGTTGATAAACCCCTAGCCAGACTTACCAAAAAGAAAAGAGAAAAGACCCAAATAAATAAAATCACGAATGAAAGAGGAAAGATCACAACCAATACCTCAGAGATACAAACAAATTATAAGAGAATATTATGAGCAATTATATGCCAACAAATTGGGCAATCTGGAAGAAATGGATAAATTCCTAGAAACGTATAAACTACCAAACCTGAAACAGGAAGAAATAGAAAATTTGAACAGACCCATAACCAGCAAAGAAATTGAAGCAGTAATCAAAAATCTGCCAGCAAACAAGAGCCCAGGGCCAGAGGACTTCTCAGGTAATTCTACCAAACATTTAAAGAAGAATTTATACCTCTTCTTCTGAAGCTGTTCCAAAAAATAGAAATGGAAGGAAAACTTCAAATTCATTCTATGAGGCCAGTAATACCTTCATTCCAAAACCAGACAAAGACCCCGCCAAAAAGAATTATAGACCAATATCCCTGATGAACATGGATGCAAAAGTTCTCAAGATATTAGCTAATCGAATCCAACAGTACATTAAAATGATTATTCACCATAATCAAGTGGGATTTATTCCTGGGCTGCAGGGGTGGTTCAACATCTGCAAATCAATCAGAGTGATACACCACATTAATGAAAGAAAGGATAAAAACCATATGATCCTCTCAATAGATGCAGAAAAAGCATTTGACAAAATACAGCATTCTTTCTTGATAAAAACCCTCAAGAAAGTAGGGATAGAAGGAACATATCTCAACATCATAAAGGCCATATACAAATGCCATATACAGCTAATATCATCCTCAATGGGGAAAAACAGAGTTTTTCCACTAAGGTCAGGAACATGACAGGCATGTCTGCTCTCACCACTGTTATTCAACATAATACTAGAAGTCCTAGCCTCAGCAATCAGACAATAGAAAGAAAGAAAAGGCATCCAAATTGGCAAGGAAGAAGTCAAACTTTGACTATTTGCAGATGACATGATACTCTATGTAGAAAACCTGAAAGGTTCCACCAAAAAATTGCTAGCGGTAATACATGAATTCAGCAAAGTTACAAGATATAAAATCAATGTACAGAAATCTGTTGCATTTCTATACACCAATAATGAAGCAGCAGACAGAGAAATCAAAGAATTGATCCCATTTGCAATTGCACCAAAAATCGTAAGATACCTAGGAATAAACCTAAGCAAAGAGGTAAAAGATCTGTATGCTGAAAACTATAGAACATTTATGAAAGAAATTGAAGAAGACATAAAGAAATGGAAAAACATTCCATGCTCTTGTATTGGAAGAATAAACATTGTTAAAATGTCTAAACTACCCAAAGCAATCTACATATTCAATGCAGTCCCTATAAAAATAACACCAGCTTTTTTCATGGAGCTAGAACAAACAATTCTAAAATTTGTATGGAATCAGAAAAGACTCTGAATAGCTAAAGTAATATTGAAAAAGAAAAGGAAAGCGGAGGCATCACAATTCCTGACTTTAAGCTGTAATCATTAAGACAATATGGTGCTGGCACAAAAACAGATGCATAGATCAATAGAACAGAATAAAGAACCCAGAAATGGACCCACAATTGTATGGCCAACTAATCTTCAACAAAGCAGGAAAGAATGTCCAATGGAAAAAAGACAGTCTCTTCAACAAGTGGTGTTGGGGAAATTGGACAGCAACATGCAGAAGAATGAAAGTGGACCTCTGTCTTACACCATACACAAAAATCAATTCAAAATGGATGAAAGATCTAAATGTAAGACAGGTAACCATTAGAATCCTTGAGGAGAAAACAGGCAGTAACCTCTTTGACTTCAGCCATAGCAACTTCTTACTAGACATGTCTCTAAAGGCAAGGGAGACAAAAGCAAAAATTAACTAATAGGATTTCATCAAGATAAAAAGCTTCTGCACAACAAAGGAAACAATCAACAAAACTAAAAGGCAACCTCTGGAATGGGAGAATATATTTGCAAATGACATATTGGATAAAGGGCTGGTCTCCAAAACCTATAAAGAACTTATCAAACCCAACACCCAAAAAACAAATAATCCAGTTAAGAAATGGGCAGAAGACATGAATAGACACTTTTCCAAAGAAGACATCCAAATGGCTAATAGACACATGAAAAGATGCTCAACATCACTCACCATCAGGAAAATACAAATCATAAGCACAATGAGATACCACCTCACACTAGTCAGAATGGCTAAAATTAACAACACAGGAAACAACAAATGTTGGTGAGGATGTGGAGAAAGGGGATGCAGTTATAAAGTGAAGCATCCCTGGGACATTTTCAAACAATTTTTTCTCTTAGTCTAGAGACTTGGATGTGTACTTGAATTATCAGAAGCCATTGGCACTTGGTCAAAGATTTTCTTTTACCTTTTTTTTTTTTTTTTAAATCTGGGGGGAGGACAGAGGGAGAAGAGGGAGAGAGAATTTTAAGCAGGCTCCATGCCCAGCACAGAGCCCAATGCAGGGCTCGATTTCACAATCCTAACATCATGACCTGAGCTGAAGTCAAGTCAGATGTTTAACCGACTGAGCCACTCAGGTGCCCCCGATCAATAATTTTATATCATGATGGTGTGAAAGGTTATCTACCTCAGTGCTGGTAGAGGTCATTTAGATCAGATCTCAGGCTTCATTCCTCTCACATGAAGAATCAGCCATATACAATTTCATGAAAGAATATATTGAGTAATGATTCATAGAAAAGGCATCTTGGTTAAAAAGTTGATTTGCTTCTAGATTAATGGGTGGGGAAAGAGATAAGTTGATTTCCCCATCATCTCTTGCAAAGCAAGTTAACTTGTGCATTGTAAATTTATGAAAAAGTCAATGAGTCTTAGAAGGAAGATTTCAGTAGTAAATTCCTGCTCTGTTTGAAGGGACATACCATAGTCTTGTGGAAAATGTTTGCATATCTATGGCATAAAGATAAAATGAATGAATGAAAGAGTTTTGTGAATTGTTATGTGGTTGTTATCTAGCACTGTCTACCAGACCACTCCACAACCTAGGGTCTTCAAACAATTTAGTGTCTTCACAGTTCTGTGGAGACTGGCTCAGCTAGGAGATTCTCACTCTGGGGTTCTCTCATGTGATTGCAATCAGGGGGCAGCTGGGCTGGAGTCATCTAAAAGCTCGACAGGCCTCCAGGTCCAAGAGAGCCATGTTTGGCGCTTCGGCTGGGATGGCTGATATAGCTGGGGCCTGGCCAGGCACCTCTCATCACCCAGCCTTTTTGTAAGGTTATCCTGGGGTTCTTCCTCCTCCTGGCCCGATGGTCTCAAGGTAGACTTCTGGCATGACAGCAGGCTTCCTCCAGAGTGAGTGTCCCAGGGATGCTGAGGGAAGTGGAAAAGCTTCTTCTGACCAGCTGCAGAAGTCACGTGGCACCACTTGTACCTCATGCTAGTTAGTCAGAAGCCTGTTACAGGAGAGCGTGTATTCAAAGGGAGAGCATACCCACTGAGAGGCAAGGTTCACTGGGGACACCTTTGGCACTACCGCTGTATGTTACTAATCGAGTTATTTTTACACATCTTTGCTGTCTCCTTGTTATGCCACCAAAATTTTTACCTTTGGCTTTTTGTTTTTTGTTTTTTTTTGGGCAGGTTATCAAGGATCCTCCTCCACCACCACCTCCTGCACCAAAAGAGGTAAATAAGTGCCTAATGAGTGGTGTGGATCTTTTTTTTCTGTATTTAGATATTATCCCCAAATTTGATCAATTACCTTGCTGTTGGATAACTGTGATACCTATGTATTGACTTTTGAATTTATGAAAATTCATTGTTATTTTTCATCTTACGATTTCTTTCATGTGCTAGAGGAATAGGACCTTCAAAAACTGATAAATATAGACTGGCCGTGAGGCTTAATAGTGCACGGAGGTTTACTTTACTTTGTCTATCAATAGATCAATAGTCCTGATGTTACTTATTTTATCTATAGAAAGGTAGAAGATCCAAGCTGGAAGTTTAAAGGTGTTCATCCTTTCTTCAAAATGATTATTACTTTAGCCAAACTTACGTTAGCAACATGAAATCTGGAAGTAGTGCATTTTCAAAACTTCTTAACTGCCTATCTTTTTAGTACCAATTTTGCAGTTTAACTTAATATGTATGTTGATGCTTTAAATGGTTTTTGAAATGCTTTCCTACATTTAATGTCTTATCTTTTTAAATTTGAAGTAACAAATAGAATTGGAAAAAAAAAAACAAATGATGCTGCTCATAGTTAAGGAGCAACTTCTGGTAATCTGGTGAAATAAAGGAGATTCCTAAAATTGGGAGGGCAGGAGTCCTTATATTCTGTAGAACTCCACTTGAAATTTATGCATGTAAGCATAAGTACATCCAAATGCCCCGTATATAATTGTTACTCCATTTCTTCCATATCAGTGTCATTATTCAGAAAAATGTTTAAATGCGTGTTAGTTCTGACTAACCGGTATTTTAAGAAATTAATTAAACCCACTTTAAAAAACTTGTAATATTCTACATAGGAAGAAGAAGAACCTCTGCCTACGAAGAAATGGCCAACTGTGGATGCTTCCTATTATGGTGGTCGAGGGGTTGGAGGAATTAAAAGAATGGAGGTTGGTGTCTTTAAAAAAAAAAAAAAAAAAGAAGCTGCTAATCTGGAATATGTAATTCTAGAACTATTAAGCCATGGAAACTGTGCTTTTCAGAATTTCATAATAGCATCCAGTTTTATTTAACACTGGGTCTTTTTTGGATAATTTTTTTTTTTCTGTGGAATCATCCTGGCCATTTCAAAACTGTACAAGAAGAACTGACTTCATTAGTCAAAGAATTGCATTGATAAGATGTTTGAACTCTAAAGGACGAAACAAAGTTAGGGTTTTTCTCACTATTTTGGAAAAAATTACTGCAGACAGCATCAACTTTGTAGAAGCCAGCCACTTAAAGTAGCAATAATGCTTGTCTTTGAAAAGATCCAATAGTTATGTACTATTTAGGGATAAAAATGTTAAAATATTCATGGTATGGGTATGACCTTATCACAGATGTAGGGGAAGCACATTTAAGGCAGGTTTTTTTTACAGCTTTTAGTTACCACTTATGAACAATCATAATTAATTTTAAATATCATTTATAGAACTTTTAGACTGGCTCAAAGTGTGGATTAAAATTGAACTTTAATATCGTATCTTAAAAGTGAAATGAGGTCTTCTTACCACCACAGAAATAGTTTTCAAAGTGATGGATTAATTAATACTAAGCACTTATTGCCGGCACTGAGCCCTTAAGCACAGCCTAGACAGGCCAGCGTCCCACCTCAAGGAACAGTTGGAGGAGTTTTCTCATTGATAGGCTGACTTTATCATTAAACACAGATCCTGGCATCTCTCCCTTATAAGTTACCCTTTAACTTTACTTCTTGATAAGAAGGACTTTTTATGTGTTCTGCAGTCATTTCACATGTCTTCTCCTGTCATATGGGCTTTGTCCTATTACTGCCAGCAAAAATCAGTGAGCTAATTAACAACCTCACAACTGTTGCAATTTTCTCTTTTTTCTACATTTCAATAAAATTCAGATTCCCAAGGAGAGTTTCCCCTTTTCAGAATAAATTTCAGTATTCTGCTCAGACCTACTTAACGTGGTTGTCATTACCAAAGTGGTTATTCAAGTCATCTGATAGTGATTCTCACTTTCTTGACCACATTAGATCTTAAAATAATGCACACTTTCCCTAAAAGCATGCCGCTTTATTACTGAAATATCCTCTGAGACAGGTACCTCATTGCTAATAAGCCATGGAAAAGGCCGGTGCTAGAAGCTATTAAATTTGTCTTTTGGAGAAGATAGTGCATATGCGTTCGCATGTGGATGATTGAGAATATCAAACAGTCCAAGAGAACATGGCTAGGCTTAGCTCTTGTTGCTTGACACAGAATGAAGGCCATTTTCCTTCTGCTTCCCTTTGCTGTGTCATTCTAGGCTGGGAGGGGTGGGGAAAGAGTAGATTAGATAATTTTATGTATATGAAAAATAAACTTATAAATAAAAAAGTTACATATGGACATCTAAATATGGTCTGTCCCAACTTATTTTTAATTTACTTCACCCCATTCCAAAATGTGTGTGTAAAAACTGTATGCAAGGGGAAGAAAGGTTTGAAAAGCTGTACTACAAAATGTTAGTAGCTTTCTCTGGAGGGAGTGATTTTCAATTTGTGCTATGTATTTCCCTATTTTTTCCTAACTCCTTTGACAATGAGCATGCACTACTTTATATACAAAATATAAATTTAATTCAATTTTGAAATCTACATGTATAAAATACCACATGACAGTGAGATAAGGGTATGCTAGTAAGTGAGCCTTAAATGAATAATGTTTTTGCTGAAAACACTAGGAGTTATGACAGATTTTTGTTAGTCCAATATTCCAGTGTATCGAAGACTGAGATCTCTTTCTAAAGAAAACCATACCCATGAACCCCTGATGTGGTCCTGAGGTAAAAGGAATAATATTGGTTTATGGTCAAGAAAGCCATAGATCACGCACATTCATGAGTAACTTACATTTCAAGTTTCAAGAGTTACAATTCTTAATATGTGAAATTACATTGCCAGTCCTTTTCAGTTTAAGAAAATTTATGGAAAGGACTCATTCACTTTTAATAAATTGGGGTGCATTTTAGCTTTGGACAATTTTAGCTATGTTGTATGTGGTATTCCATCAATGAGGTGGAATGGGGATGAGAAAAAATGAGAAAGTAAATGTGAACATTACAAAGGGGAAACAGTACTTAAATATACACAATAAAAATTGAATCGAGAATTAAGCATCAATGAGCTCTCTCAAATCTGATCTTATTTATAAACTTTAGGGAAAATAGAAAACATAATCTATTTTTTTTTTTTAAAGATTTTATTTATTTATTTGAGAGAGAGAGAATGAGAGACAGAGCACATGAGAGGGAGGAGGGTCAGAGGGAGAAGCAGACTCCCTGCCGAGCAGGGAGCCCGATGCGGGACTCGATCCCGGGACTCCAGGATCATGACCTGAGCCAAAGGCAGTCGCTTAACCAACTGAGCCACCCAGGCGCCCAGAAAACATAATCTATTTTTAAACCATGCCTATTTAAACCTGGAAAGTATTTCCCTTAAAAAATACCTTTACCTGGGAAAAATAAATAGAATTATAGAAATTATGTGCACATCTGAATTACAGAACAAATCTTTGTAACTAAGGTTATTTTAAGCCAGGGTAGGGATTTTACGTAGATTTTTTTTTCTTACTCCTCCTTTAAATTAAATATTTAAATGCTATGGTAATGGCAATTTGCAGAAAGCTGGAACTGAGCTGATATTAATAACAGCTGTTAGCACAACTGATCCACAATACCTAATGACTTCAAATGTGTGTTTCTGCCAATTCAGCGTGAAACTGTTTTTTTGTTTCTTTCTCAATTCTGAAATTGCTCCTTTATGATACAACCTCCTAGTCATCCAAATATACTCTGGAAATTATGGAATTTTATTGTTTATTATGAAAGCCAAGTAGAGTTGGAAGAATTTAGCTATCAAGCTTGCCCTTGTTTTTTTTCTCCATAGTAAAAAAGCCAGGTATATTAATTCTGCTAAAGCTCCCGTTAGCAATTTATTCTTGTTTTTTTAAAAATCGTTTTTGACTATCTCAATGTGGTTAAACTAAAATATTAAAATGTATACATATAAATGTATATATATTTACAGGCATACCTTGTTTTATTGTGCTCTGCTTTATTGCGCTTCACCGATACTGTGTTTTTCACAAATTGAAGGTTTGTGGCAACTCTGCATTGAGCAAGTCTATCAGCGTCATTTTTCCAACAGCATTTGCTCACTTTGTGTCTTTGTGTCACGTCTTGGTAATTCTTGCAATATTTCAAACTTTTTCACTATTGTTGTATTTGTTATGATGGTCTGTGATCAGTGATTACCACTTGCTAAAAGCTCAGATGATGCTTAGAAATTTTTAGCAGTAAAGTATTTTTTAATTAAGGTATGTACATTGTTTTTTTAGACCTCACGCTATGGCACACTTAATAGACTACAGTATAGTAACATTTATATGCATTGGGAAACCAAAACATTCATTTGCCTCATTTATTATGCTATTTGCTTTATTGTCGTGGTCTGGAACCAAACCCGCAGTATCTCTGAGGTATGCCTATAATTGCTTTTGAGAGTTTTAGGAAAAATCCATAAAATATTTCCTAATTTTAGACTTTGAGATTGAGTGAGAATTATTTATTGTGTTGTTTGTGATGATGGTGATAAGGATGATGGACCAGCTACTTCATGAACTAACACTAAGGATTTAATTAATGAATTTCCTTTAGACCTCAGCAACTGTATTTCAGAGTCTAGGCCGTTAAGAGGTGAGTCTAGAAATACACTGAGTCAGAACTCCAGGTCAGGGGCGCCTGGGTGGCTCAGTTGGTTAAGCATCTGACTTGAGCTCAGGTCATGATCTCAGAGTCCTGGGATCGAGCCCTGTGTCAGGCTCACTGCTCAGCGAGGAGTCTGCTTCTCCCTCTGCCCTCCCTCTGCTTGTGCTCTCTTTCTCTTTCAAATAAGTAAATGAAAATCTTTAAAAAAAAAAAAAAAAAGAAAGAAAGAAAAGAACTCCAGGTCAGCCACCTTCGCGTTCTTTATCTGAGAATGGTGTCAGTGATTCTTAGAGGAGGAATATGATTACCCTTACCTCTCTGATGCCAACTGTGAAGGCTACGCTGGGGAGCTGTATATCTTAAATCTGTAATTTCTGAATAGATGTAACATTTATCTACTTACATTTTTATTCTGAATTACTTTTCTGAGTTATGACATTTATTTGTTTAGTTAACTGTGTATCTTTTTTTGTTTTTTCCCTTAAAATTGAGACGTCACAACTGCCAGGATATATATCCTGGTTTTAGAGTTTTTTAGCTAGTTTTTTTAACTCAGTTTAGCTATATCTAAAGATTCCATAAGTTTTAGTTTATCTAGATAAAGACACTCTGATTTGAAAGAGAAGGTCATTTCTCTGGAAAGAAAGCCAACTAGCTAGCTCTAAAGGTTTAATGGTGTTTAAAACAATTTTAACAACCTCATAAAGAACATTCTAGTACCACTGATCACACTGAAAGCTACAGATACATTTTAATGACTCAACAGGGTCCACTCGAGTTTGAAAGCCTATTCTAAAATTGTAGTAAAAAAGGTAAAAACATCTAAGTAAGCCTTATCAAAAAGCTTTGAGTAATTCTTCCTGTGAATAGTAATCGTTTCTATCCCTACCCACTAACTCAGGTCATTAAAATGCTTTTTACAAAGTATTTAATTTTTTTTTTTCCTTTGTGGAAATCATTTAATTCTGGTTGAGTCAGTGTATTCTGGACAGGCCTTCGTATTTCTTTGCAGAGCTTCTCTTACCTTATCTTTGTCATCTTTGTTAACGTCCTTGGCTTTTGTAGGACTTCTCCACGCTCCTGGCTGGACAAAGTCTTTGTCCGGGGGGTCACCTCCAATACCATGCGCATAAGGAGATAAAGCTTAGCTCAGATTTAGCTCTTAATTCCTGTTCACTGAAGAATAAAGAAAATGATAATTTGACTCTATAGTTTTTCACTGTCCAGAGTTTTCAGAGAAGGAAATACCTTAAAATTTGTGGAATTCTTCAGTGTCCCTGAATTTTTCTTCTCACAGCAGAGCCTTTTCAGATTTGCCTTCCTCAATGAAAAATTGATATGTCGAATAACCATACTCAGATGAGCATCAGAACTAAAGACTGAAAGCTACTTTACAAAGTCGAGTTTTACAAAAGTAAAGAAAAATCATATATACTTATTTTACTCCCAAAGGCTAAATGTTTAAATCATACTTTTTGACTTAGGCAAACTGGATGAAAAGTTTGGAAGGAACAATTTACTCCTTTGTATAAAATACATTTGTAAAATACATGTAAAAATACATTTGTAAAATTCAAGCCTCTTTGAAACGTACTAACTTATTTCAGGTTCAAATCCCTGCCCTGTCACCTCCTAGCTGTGTGGCTTTGGACACATCACTCAATCTTTCCGTGCAGCGGTTTCCTCATCTGGAAGGAAAAAACTAGAGTATCTACAGTATCTATCTCATTGCATTTTTTTGGTATGGATTAAATGCAATTGGCACATAGTAATCGTCCCCCTCATCATCCGTTCCCCCCCACTGCCGTCAGTATGGGTATGTATTTAGCTAGAAGGGGAACATACCTAATTAAATCTCAGAAGAGGAGGAATTTAGTTAGTATACTATGCATCTCTTCACTCCATGATGGCGAACCAAAGGACCATCTGCTGAATAAGAGCTTGTTCTTCTAGAACACTCGATGTCTGATACAAGTATTTTCCCTTTGTCTTAAAGGTTCGTTGGGGTGATAAGGGATCTACTGAGGAAGGTGCGAGGCTAGAGAAAGCCAAAAATGCTGTGGTGAAGATTCCTGAAGAAGTTGAGGAGCCCGTCAGGCCGAGACCACCTCGGCCCAAACCCACATACCAGTCTCCTCAGACAAAGTGGTACACACCAATTAAGGTAATTGTTTCAATTTTCTGTGATTTAACTGAGAAACTGTAACTGGAGAAACGATGACTTCTTTAGCTGCCTGCAGGCAGACCATGGTGCATCCAGCAGCACTCATTCATTAGCCATCGTAGCAACTAACTCTTTCTCTGCGGCAAGAACCTTCGTTTTTGTTATTTATTTGTTTGCTTAATTTAGGAAAGAAATGATAGGAGGGGGGCGCCTGGGTGGCTCAGTCATTAAGCATCTGCCTTCGGCTCAGGTCATGATCCCAGGGTCCTGGGATTGAGCCCCACATCGGGCTCCCTGCTTCGCGGGAAGCCTGCTTCTCCCTCTCCCATCCCCCCTGCTTGTGTTCCCTCTCTGGCTGTCTTTCTCTCTGTCAAATAAATAAAACCTTTAAAAAAAAAAAAAGAAAAGAAATGATAGGAGGGAATCAGACTTTACCGTCTCCGTTTTATTATGTAGTGGATAGAGGTCGAAAACGTTGCCTAGGAATTTACAAGTCATGTTTCCCTTTAGGGTCGTCTTGATGCGCTCTGGGCTCTGTTGCGGCGGCAGTACGACCGTGTTTCCTTGATGCGGCCTCAGGAAGGCGATGAGGTTTGTATGTGGGGGTATGCTGGCACAGAGCTGAGGGCTTGGATCAGCATGATGCAGGTAGTGTAGTAATAATCGAAAAGAATTTTTAAAGCCCTCCCTACACTTGGGGAAGGAAGGAATTGTTGTCTTGTGCACGATCCTATTACATGGGGCGCTTCATAAATTATCCCCTGTTGTTAGAATACATCTTCAAACCATACTTCCTTCTCAAGGAATATGTACAAATTATGGTCTGTCACACGCATACTTTAATATGCACACTCACTGCTTCAGCCGTTGACTTGGACGACATCACATTCTGAGGTTTTGCCAAGTGGGAAGGACAGACTGGGGATTAGTAGTTAGAGTCTTTCTCTACCATTTACTGGCAGTGAAGCCCAGGGAACATGCAGAGCCTCCGTTTCTTCAGGTATAAATATATATTTCTGTGCCTTCAACAGTTGATGCAAACTAATTTCTTAAATATATCCGAGTGTCTTTCAGTAGTCCTCCCTTATCCACAGTTTCAGTTACCCATAGTCAACCATGGCCCAGAAGCAGATAACCCTCCTCTGACACATGTGCAGAAGGTCAGTAGTAGCCTAGTGCTACGTCACAATGCCTACGTCATTCATCTCACTTCCTCTCATCACACAGACATTTTATCATCTTACATCATCACAAGAAGGGTAGGTATAGAACAATAGTATTTTGAGAGAGAGACCACATTTACATAACTTTTATTACAGTATATCACTGTAATTTTTCTATTTTATTATTAGGCATTTTTGCTAATCTCACTGCACTTAATTTATAAAGTAAACTTTATCATAGGTATGTATGTATAGGGAAAAACACAGTGTATATAGGTTTCGGTACTGTCTGTTGTTTCACGCATCCATTGGGGGTCTTGGAACGTATCGCCTGTGGATAAGGGGGAACTATAATGCATTATAGAAATCTGTGATGGTGAGACACACACACACTCTCATTAAAAAAAAATACACACACACACACGTATATATGTATACATTTTCCCTACTGAGGAAGCCTATTTGATGTCTTTTGTTTATGGAAATTTGGCTAGAATTCCTCCGGTGTTAATGATTTCTTTAAATATGTTAGCACTGTTTTCTATAGTATCAATGTAAGAAAAATTGTTGAAAACATTTCCATTTGTAACAATGGACAGGTTTGGTTCAGACACAACACTCTTAGTAATAATAACAGGATCATTTCATTGTGTGTCAACATAATCATCATCCTGATCACCAAATCTGAAGTGAGTCAACTTTATTCACTTCAACTTCAGAGGACTTTAGGTTCATTCAGGTTTAATAGGCTATTTTTTTCAGGATGAAAAGATCAATGAAATGAGTATTTTACAGTGCCAAACTAAGTTATGTTCAGTGTTATATATTTATATATATAAAACAAAAACATCTAAATCTTTAAATTTTTACTTCTCTGAAATGAGGGTCATTTTCAAAACATCTGAGTTCAGCCATTTAGGAAATCCAGTTTGAGAATTCTCCCAACAGATCATTTATCTTTTGCTTGGACGATAGGTAGAGATAACCAGGTGGTGTATGAAGGAGCCTCTTTCATTACCAGACCACTCTGGTTAATAGTAAGTTCTTATGTTTGTTGAAATTTGTGCCTCTGTTTAAATTCATGATCTGAAGTTCTGCTTCTGGACCAACATATAGCAACTCTCTTTACTCTTTAATATGCTAGGCTTTCATTTTATGTGTTTTAAAATTGTTTTTGTGCATCACCTTCGTTTTCTCTCCCCCAGATTCAACATTAGTTCATTTGCTCAATAATTTTCACCTTTAAAAATGTTGAGTTTTGTGCCAGCACTAAAGATGTATTAGCTGGCAAAGGCAGACAGTGGTTCTAGCACTCTTGCCAATACAGTATATATTCTTTTAACTCTCATTTAAAATTTAGTTTTGTCTTTCATCGTTCCTACTAATTCTGATTTAATTCAGTAATTTTTGTATTATAAATGTGCACAAGTAATGACATCAGGTAATACTGAAGGGTAAGTGCAAACTGTAGTCTTTGCCCTTAAGAAACCTAAAACTTGCCTGGGAAACAAGACATACAGGAAAGTAATATTTATTCCAGAAGGTGATCTGAGCCATAATATAAGTAGGCATCGAGTACTCTTGAGTGCACAGAAGAAGAGAGGTTAACTCTCTCTGGAGGAACTTGGAAATGCTTCTTCAAAAATATAGGCCTTCTATCTTTAAATATGAGTAGAATTTCAACAGGTGGAGTTAGGTGGACTGAACTTTTCCATGGATGAAGCATCAAGAGCAAAGTCTCTGAGGCAGCCAAGAATACAATGATTTGTGGATTGCTAGATAATCTAGGGGTTGGGGATTGAAACCAGAATGATAGGTTGGTAATAGAAAAAAAGAAATCTTTAAGATTGGATAAATTGATATATTTGGTTTTTTAAATGATGAATTACACTCATTCATTCATTCAACAAATATTTATCTAGTGCCTACATGTACCAAGCACTTCGTTAGATACTAAATAAATTTAATATTTTTAAAAAATTATAGTGCTAGAAGGGTGCCTGGATGGGTCAGTCCATTAAGCCTCAGGCTCTTGGTCTCAGGTCTTGATCTCAGGGTCATGAGTTTCAAGCCCTGTGTTGGGCTCCACGCTAAAGCCTACTTAAAAAAAGAAAAAGAAAAAGAAAAAAATTATAGTGTTAGAATACTGTACATGTCCTAGCAGGTTAAATCATTATTTGTTTTTCCATGGTTTAAGAGTAATCTTTTCATTATTTGACCATGATTTCTTTTGTTCTGGTAATTTGGCCATTCTTTTGTCTATTATAGCCCCAAAGACTTTTATTCTAACTCTTAAGTTCAAATTGTTTCAAAATTCAGAATTTTTCACATTTTAGGAATCTGATACAGTCCATACTTCATATATTTATGTAATGCAGCACCTTCTGATTACATTATTTAGACATTTTGCTACAGAAATATTAGTAACTGCAAGTAGACATAGACTATTAATAGTCTCAAGTTCAAGTCAGGGTTTGCTTCCAAATAAATTTTGGTGGCAAACTCAGCAGAAAACTTAGAGTTTTCAAAGATTTTTTATTTCAAAGGTGTACATAAAAGATAGTAGATCTTTACTGCGTGTGATTAATTAAGTCTCCAGTTTTTCCACCATAAACCTATGTATGCTCCATCAAATATATATTATGATTGTATGTGTATCTGACACAGTATGACTTCGTCTTTTTTTCATAATGCTTTTTCTTGTATAGCTTTACTGCTTCCAGCATTTTGTCACCTGCAAGTTTTTGTTACTTATTTCAAACCACTGTTAAAGCCTCAATGTGGCACTCCATGAAAGTTTTCCCCACAGGCTGATAATCCAGTTAATTGACATTAGTATGGTAAAGCTAGGAACCCACCCAATAGTACAATCTTAGTTTGCCATCTTTTTTTTTTAATGATTTTTTTTGGTGGGGGAGGGGCATACGGAGAGGGAGAGAATCTTAAGCAGGGTCCATGCCCAGCATAGAGCCCAACTAATCTCACAGCCCTGAGATCATGACCTGAGCTGAAATCAAGAGTTGGACGCTTAACCGACTTAGCCACCCAGGCACCCCTCAATTTACTATCGTATTCAAAAGGATATTTAATGAATTTTGTTAAATTATTTGCTGAATTTATGGTATAATGCATAGTATATTTCCTCATCTAACCAAACCAATGATGCAGAATTATTTAATCATGGAAATTAGGTAAGCTTGGCATGATTTGCCCTTTTGTTTCTGTTTCTTGCTAGTGAAACTTTATAATATTTATTATTTTTTAGACTGGGGATTGATGTCAAGTCTATTATAGTTATCAGCATATAACCTTTTTCCTTTAGACAATTTGGGAACACTTTGCCTTCCCTTCTTTTTATTTCCCATCTCCCATTTTCCATGTTTCGCAAAGATTATTAAGAATATCTGTGTTTCTGTCAACTTCACATCATCAACCAGGTATTCTTTATTTGATATAATTAATTCCAATATAAACTTAACATCCCACATACATACATAACTATAACCTGTATTTTTTTAGAGATTATAGAATTACACAGCAAAAAACATTCCAATATGTTAGCAGAGTTACCATTCTGTACATTTTTAGGACAACTGAATGTTGCAAGAATGTTTTGTCCTTTGTGGATCTTAAAGGAGTAATAGTCATTCTCTTTCTTAAAAAAACAAGGCAAAACAAACTTAGTGCTGCTTGAGAGACAATAAAACAATTGTTTTCAGGTTGTGGCTGATGGTTCCAAAATAACAGAACCAATGCCTAGTCAACAGCATGTTTTCTACCTAGGAAAACAATCTTGTCATTTATTTATAAACTGTTTACTGCAGATTCTGCCTCTTGAGGGTTTAGTTTAATAAACAAATCAGCGTACGTAGAACTAAACCGGGAGTCAAGCACATTTCCTCTGCAAGTCCCGTCACGCTGAATTTCAAGCCAAATGCTCTCCTTTTATGGCTCAGAGGCCGCACCGGGCTCATTTGCAGAATAATTCACCGCTCAATCGAAGTCCTTGATCAAGTAATTGAAGTTCAGGCATAGACTATCAAAGCGGCGCGAGAAATCCCCGGCTCGGTCCCTGGCCCCCGCTCTCCTTGCGCGCCGCCAGCTCCTGTGGAGGTGGCGGGGTCCGCGCGCTGCGCACAGACCCGGCCCAGGCTTTGATTGTGGCTGCAAGTCCTCCGAGTCATGAATGTTTCAGCGCGCGGCGCGCGAGGTTAGGGCCGCGCGTCCAGGTGTAAGCTAGCAGGTTGTCGCCGACATCTGTTCGCAGCAGCGGCAGCCGCCTCCCCGGCCCGCAGCGAGCGGCCGGATTGTCAGCGGAGGTAGTTGAGAGCGGCAGAACCATTTTGGTCTCCCACTCGCTGCCTGGAGGCCTGAAACACCAAAGGTAGGGGTGGGGGTGGACACAGCTGCGCTCCCAAACTTGCCTTAGGCACGAATAAAGAGATCTAATGCAGTTTGACTCCGTTGCGGTGGGGAGACTAGGACAGAAAGCCACTTCAGAGACAACTTAACGCTGCAACATCTGCCGCCAAGTTTCCAGGGAGTGACGGGGGACAGCAGGTACAGATTGAAGTCTCCACATAAACAACCTCCATTAAGCCATGGACGCTTTTGAAGGGCCTCCATCAAACATGCTGGAGTCCGCAGCAGGAGTTTGTTTGGTTTTCAAAGCAGTGTTTTGTTTTTGCAATAACAAGGTAATTTATAAATCATGCATTACCATGCGTGCTCCTTTTTTATTTGAAAAGTGAGAGTTGGAGAAGCAGAAAAGGCAAAGAAAGAAGACAGCGCAACACTAGTTTGGAGTTGTTCCACGAACCAATTAAATCTCCGAGGAGCTTCTTGGCTGTGTAATCGAGGTTATGTTAACCTTCAGACCGCAATCCCTCATTCACCAGTAAACCCACGTAAATTTATACCCTGCAAGAGAAGAATCCTAATAATGGTGACACCCGTGAAGCGCATCCACTGTTTGTTTTGAAACTTGTATCATGGGGTTACTTACTTCATGGAGGTGAAAGGAAATTATTTTCCAGATGGATGTAAATTTTTAGTAAAACGAACCTGAGGAAATTCCATTAGCTTTAATTTTCTATTTATAAAGGCAGTATGCCTAGAGTTGGATATTAAACATGAAATTTTAAGTCGAAAATCAGAATTGCATGTTCAGGGAAGCATTTTTTCTTTTTGAGGCGTCTTCCCACTCTGTCACCTAGATTCAGCCGGAAAGAAATTCCAGAATGTGTATACTTTTCAGTGGGAATATTGCAAAAGCTCATGATTGGGCACACACTCATATGACATAATGAGAATTGGTTTAAATATTAGTCTGACAAATAAAGCTCCAGGGTATGGTAATATAATAGTCTGTGGTAATATAAACTGTTGTTATTATTAAAATTTAGGCCCCCTCACCCGAGGGAACACTTGCAAGGTTACTGGGAGATGAAGGAAAGGTGCTAACTCAAAGGTATCCTTTGGAGTGGGAGTAGCCAGGGAACAGCGGCCTGGGGACAGATGCTAGAGTGTGGCCAAGTTTTCATCAGTCAGCGGTGAAATAAGCAACAGAAGTGCATAGTGAGTTTCCAATTAAGCTAAATTTATTATGTTGAGAGGACTTTTATTAATTGTGCAGATATAATTTTCAGGTTTTAAAATGATTGATGGTAGCTGCTTTAAAAAAGGGGAAGTCCATTTTGACAGAACCTAATGTCCGTCCTCTGATTTTTAAAAAATCTACAGGAAAAAAAAAAAATCTGAGAACATAGATAGCACAGGTTTATTTAAAAGACTCCAGAGAAACCTGATGACCTCAATGGCAAATAATTAAGGCTGCACCTCTTGTTTATATCTGTAGTTCTAGCTTATGCTCACTTCCCTGCCTGTCCTGCAGCTGAATTCTCATGTTCAAAACACACTGACCTCACTGTCTTCCAAGGCAGCTTCTTCGATGATCCTAACCCTCCCCAGGATCACTGTGAGGTCCAGCATGCTTACAAATCACCCAGTACTCGGTGCTATTAAACCACTTCATCTTCAGACTGAATTGCATTTTGGTAGCAGAGATCGAGTCCTACCCTGCCTTTAAGTTCCTCATCACATTTGCAGAATGTAAACCACTTGTGGGGTTTCTGAACAGATTAAAACCTTCACTCAAATGATTTGATATTTGTTTTCAGTGCTTGGAATTATGCTGCTAATGACTGCATTTTTACACTTAGTTTTTAGTTTCCTTCTTAATATTTTGTGTCCTATAGCTGGACTTGGCAATGGATTTTTTAGGAGCTGTAAGAAAACCCTTTAATTTAGCCTGAGTCATTGAGGCCTTGTGTACACAAAATGCTCCTGGTACTTTCAGACCTTTTCCTTTTTTGAATTCTTAATTGAAAGAATAGAGAAAAATATCAAGATTTTTTTAAAACTCAAGCGATTGCTTACCTTTTATTTTTGTAAGGTCTGAAATTTTATATGATCGTTGAAACTAATTATGATTGACCTGACTGGGAAAACTACCATCAGATTTTTCTGCCCTTTGTGTTATCACTAGTAATCTTTCATTCTGATTATCTCTTGTCTTTATATTTTGGGGCATCCTTAAAATACCTGAAATATCCTGTTTAAATTAGTAGAAGTAATAGCTTTGGTTTATATAAATTTGAAAGATAAATTTTTACTAGAATAACACATGGACATGCCATTATTACTACAATCCCACTGAATATGTGTATATATGTATATGTGTATGTTTACTCTAAATATATCTGTGTATATACCTGTAGAACATATTTTCTCAGTGTGTATGTTATCAACTAATGCCTGTTTTAGTGGGAAATAATAATTTCATGAAATTGAGTACTTTTTTTCATACTATTTCTTAGGTTAATTATGGATGGCAAAAGTGTTGGCTCAGTTTGGTTCCCTAAAGTGAAATATAGAATATGTGAAATGTAATAATTTAAATTACCTAAGTAGTATAAGTAGAATCTGGATACTTAAATGGCTTCTTAACCCCCCAAGCCAGGCATAATTTGCATTTAGTGGCCTCATACATATTTTATGTATTAACTTATAAGTTTAGATTTTCTTCGTTAGATTGCTTGGTTAAAATTGATCAACAGCTTTTGACAGTCAAGAGACAAAAATTTTTATATTAGTGTAAATACTGTCTTCACAAATTAATGTGCTGATTTTAGAAATAAACTTTCTTTTTTCATCATCAGTGAGGTTTACTACTACTGTTTAGCTACACTAAAATAATACTTCAAAAAATATCATGACTTATTACTGGTTGTTCAGGGCTAACTACATTATTTTCTTAGCCTTAATATACAACATTGCTGTAGAACATCTTGAGGACATCAATTAAATCATCTAACTGGGAGTAGAAATGTCAGCACAAATATAATTTTTGACTTTTTTTAAATTAGGGGTACTTTAATTAGGGGTACTCCATTTTAAGTACTTTATGTATAGCTTTTTTACAGAGAATTAAATATATTTAAGTAAATCACTTTATAATTTCTAATAATTTACAAAATTATATTCAGTTTTCAATTTAGAGCTCAAAGGACCCAGTTGAAGGGGGAAAAATGCATTAAATTTTGTAGACAGTTTATTATTTTAACAAAGTACATTATGGTGGTGCCTTCATGTCTACCAGACCCCCATTTATAAGTTTAGTTTAAGGAAAGCTTCATAACTCAGTTAAGGAAATTGGCTTGAGTAGGAAGATTTTATTGTTCCCTTATTCTTCAAAATGAATTTATATTAACACATTATATAAATATATACTTTAAGGAGAAATAAATGGTTTTTTTTTTTTGCTAAATATATTTCATTTTTATTTCTAAGTAAAATAAAATAGGATTTTTATAATACACACTTTTAATCTCTAAGACCTTTTTAAAATTGCTTCACATAATCTTTATATTTTCCATTAATTCTGCACTGAATCAAATTGCAACCTCTAACACTTGAGAAATTTGAAACTGATATAACTTTGAGGTATAGAATAAAAATGATTTACTATTGAAACTTTGCGAGAAATTGTGTTTGAGAATACCAGTAGACATTCACTTATTTACCATTATATGACTAGATTAAAAATTAGCTCTTAATTCAAAGGGTTATGAGGAATTTCTTGGGTTTTTTTCTTTTTTCTTCCTTTAAAATTAATGAAGTTGGGATAGTTTTTACAAACTTGTTCCCATTTCAAAACCATTTTACTCTCTGATATACCTCATATCTCTCTCCTTAGAGAGCTCTTTTCACTTTAAAAATACGGAAAAAAAGATGTATCTGATTTCTTAAACTTTAGATTCCCATAATGTTTCTTAGCAAGCAGGTTAGTATACTGAAAATAATTTGTATTATACCTATATTTTAGAATCTTCTCCACTACTAAGCACATTTTTTGTTTTGGATCAAAATTAGAGATTTCGAACCATTTTTTTCTTAAACCAAGCACTGTTTCCTGCTTACAGTAAATTCTTCTATTAGAGCCATTTCCTGGCACTAATGGTATCTTAACAAAGAGTTTATTATGAATTCAGTAAATTTTATTCAAATAGCATTAAGATCTATCCTAATGAGAATGGGCTATACACACAAAGGATTATATGGTTATGCAATTATCCACACTGATATCATATCATATCATATATCATATCAAATCATATCTTACTTGCCTAACAAAGTAAATCTGTAAAACATATTTCAATAAAGAATTCAAATAGCACATTTACATATCTAGTGTGCAGATAAAAGCTCTATCTAGAGTTAAGAGTGTTTACTCTCTGATTTCTTTCTCTACATCATTCATTTCTCTCTCTTCTCCTAACTTTGGCTGATTCCTAAGGTTTAACGGTTGGTCTCCTGTTATTCTCACAACTCACTCTTCTCTAGAGAGCACATGGACTCGCACTGCTTTGCTATCATCATTAACTACATTTTTAGACAATTCCCTCCTCTCTCCTAAATTCTACTTGCGTATCTCTGAGAGCCTTCTTAGATGTCCTGTTGTCACCAGATCTCTATGTATGGCTTTCAAACTGTAGTTACTGTATAGCTTTTCTGTCTCTTATTCTCTCTGCTCTTCACCTGATGTATCTAAGTTGATGCCCAGCTGACTTCATGGTTCCCACAACTCAATGAGTAGGGTCAAGACTTCAGCTTTCTGTGTATGAAATCTTATGCCAACAAATCATAATATTTCACTATGATGCAAAAAATGAGCTATTGAGGAATATATGCATTAGACTAGTGATTCTTAAGAGATACATCGCTTTGACTTTGTACACTTTAAAAGTTTTTGTTATTGGGCGCCTGGGTGGCTCAGTTGGTTAAGCAACTGCCTTCGGCTCAGGTCATGATCCTGGAGTCCCTGGATCGAGTCCCGCATCAGGCTCCCTGCTCGGCGAGGAGCCTGCTTCTCCCTCTAACCCTCCCCCCTCTCATGTACTCTCTCTCTCATTCTCGCTCTCTCAAATAAATAAATAAATCTTTAAAAAAAAAAAAAAAAGTTTTTGTTATCATGACTTATGATTTTAGGTTCATGATTCTTTCCCTGAGACTAAGCTACTAAGAAAATCAAGACATCAGAGCAGTTCTGAAATTTGATAAATTTGAATTATTTCTTATAAAGATATGGCTGAGGATGCTGATACATAAAAATGTTATTTACATGGAGCTGAGATTTATCATTTTGAATGATAATTAACTTAATTTATAATTAAATCTATTAAACATTTTCTGAGTTATAAAAGTATGACACCATTTTCTTTTACGTGGAATTTTGAACAGATAAAGGCTTATCATTTTTATTAATTCTCCTTATCAAGATACGTTTATTATTTTATTGTTTTCAGTTGCATCGTTCTCATCTTTTTTTCTAAATCAGATTTAGTCTGCTGCATATTTGACCCAAGAAGAGTTTTCAGTGATTGGAGTTCTTGTGAGATCTGTATTTGTCCCAGTGAAATCATACATTAATGTCAGTCTCTTCCATAATCATCTCTGTGCAGGGCTGTATATGGCTTCTGCTACCTCTGAGTGCCTTGTTGGTCCAGTTTATAGAAATGCTGGCTCTTCTCCGCAGAGAGGAGAGGGCTGATGATTGAATTCAGTTCATACTCTCCAGAAGAGGTGTGACGGCTCTATCTGTCCTCTGAATCCAGATTTATGAACTAGTCCTATGCTCTTAACTAGATTAGTTCCTTTTCCATTAACTGCTTAAAGTAGGGCAGCTGTCTGAGCTGTTGGTTGTAAATTTGCTAATGTCTACTTTGTTAATCTCAGATACAAAAGGCAACAGATAACAGGAACAAAGTTTTAGGACCTTGGGTTTTCACAGCCTGAAATGAGCATGGAATGGTCCCAGGAATGAGAAATTGAAGAGATAGGAGGAACTGTTACATCGAGGAAAAGGGGATGACTTCTGTCATTAATCTTAATTAATTGTCAAGAGTTTTAAATCTGAGTTATTAATACTGAAATTAAGCCCTTAATGCACTGTTCATGCTTTGGCATCAGATGCTCTTTTATGAGATAAGAGGTTTAGGAGGGAGAGAAGGGCGTGTGTGTGTGTGTGAGAGAGAGAGAGAGAGAGACCCAGAGAGGGAGAGAGAGAGACTTACATAAATATTTTCATTTACATCTTTCAAACATTTCCCTGGGTTAATATTCAGGCCTTCACCTTTTGACAGGTACTGTAGGGCAGTTAGGAATTACAGATAAGTAACAATAAATCCAAATAAAATCCCTAGGTATAGCATCAGCAGTAAATCTGAATAATATTACTTTCATGGTTACCGGCATACAAAATACTTCACTGAAGAGGAAATGTCGGATTATGGGCTAAAATAGGAGGGAGGATCAGGAGCAGAAAGAGGAAAAGAAGGGAAGAAAGAGGAAAAAATGAAAAACGGGGAAGAAAGATTATTCCTGTGAAACACATGCAGGCAATAGGAGATTCAAGCATTTATTTAAATAATAAGCTGCAAATTATATGTTTGTAAGGTTGCGTACTCCACTATAGTGAGGCATTAATCATTTGGAATGAAACTGACCCTTGAAATGACTAAGACATCTTAAAATCTCTTTTTTTCCTCCCCCTCTAGCTGTTCCATTCATGTTTGTCAGGTTAATCTCCCTTCACTATTAAATCTATGTTGTTATTCTGTGATACTTTTCAATGTAAAATCACAGGAAACTATATTAATTATGAGTATTTTGGCTATAGAAAAATGGCTTGCAATTCTTCCAGAAGAAATACTTAAAAGCACAGAAGGCTCAAAATTTAAGAATATGGTTTTAGGATTAAATCTCATGTTCTCCATGCAAAATACAAAACAAAAAGGTGTGCAATGAAAATATACAACGCAGTAAATTAATTTAGTTTTTACATGTATATCTGACCTCTGACGACTGTGAACTAGCTTTCAGTAGCAAGTTAGAGTCAGCGGCTTAAATATTATTGTTTACAAATTTGAAATCACAGATATGGCTGTGAGACATATATGTTTATTCTTTGCAACAATGTTTTCTTCTTTTTATATTAGCTTTAAATGTAAATAGGAAAACACATGAAAGTGAAATAGTATTTATCTATTCACCTATTTATTTTTGTACATAGTAACTAATTATTGGAGAGACAAGCAAAAATCTGTATATGTCAAGAGTTTAGATCTTAATTTATAGTTAGTGGACAGCCACTAAAGGATTGGAGCTGGGCAGCAACACGATCAAATAAAATGAGAATTAAGCTCTTGAAAGGTTCTCAAGGAAATTTGTGACAGGAGTGGAGATAATTTGTGTTTTCCTGTATAACTTAGCCCCATTATCAATGTTTCTGTGTTTGTATATCGTCTTTTCATTATGAGTCACAAAAAAGAATCGTGTAAAAATTTTGATGTAGCAAGTGTGGTGGATTGTCAAGAGGTCAAGTGGTTTTTTGGATAAGGTAACACTTTTTCCAATGGGAATCCTATCTTTTTTTTTTTTTTTTTTCTTTTTTGCTAGAGGGTGGATATCAACTTAGGTTTATTAGCTACAAAAAAAGAGATTCATGGCTTCAGATATTTTTCTTGATTTTTCAGGGGTCTTCTTCCTTGCTTCTTAGGGATATATAGATAGATAACTGAAGCTCAGGCTTGTGATACCAGTGTACGTGAACGCATGTGTGTGTTCATGTGTATATGTGTATTGGGGGGTGTCTATGCGTCTAACGGGGGTAGCAGTGCCTTGTACTTGTTGAGGGCACTCCTAACTTCGGGAAAGAAGAAATATTTCACAGGAAAGATTTAGAACTCAAATTCAGCTAACAGTCGTTGGCTACTTACTGTGTCTTAGGCATGTTCTGTTATGTATATCCAGTTCTTTGTAGTGCTGAGAGTTAGTCCCATAGTACAGATGAAGAATATGAGACACAGAGATATTTAGTGAATTTCCCAAGGTTATGCTGCTGGAAAGTAATAGAACTTAGATTCAAACCCAAGTTTTCTGATTTCTGGCTCAGTGAGCACTCCATTTTGCCATGCTGTCATTTTTAGCGCAACACTTTATTTTTCTCCCTTTTCAGAGAATAACTGACTGAATTAAGACAATTATACAGGTAGGAAAGTACTTTTAAAATTTCAGTTTGAATCTGATTCTTTTGATACAGAAATTATTAATTTTGTATCAATGTTTGTATCAATAAATTGTTTTGGACCATATACAGAATGCATGCACATTATTCTCTTTCTATATGTAATGTACATTTAATTTTGCATGCATCTAAATAGAAGATAACATTTAGAAGTGGCAATGAATTGCATAGAAGGTTAATAAGCTGTGACTATAAATAAAAGATACTATTTAGAATTGGCAATAGATTTCATAGAAAGTTAATAAGGATCTTTTGCGTCACAAAGGACCTTAGAAGTTGTGTAATTCATCCCCTTCCCCTCCAGTTCAGTTCTGTGCTCCAGAAGAGCATGTTCAAAGGCACAAGAGGTCTGGAATATCTGTGTATTCCAGGAATAGCAGAGTCCTAGCTAGGTTGGGGCAAGAACCTGGAAATTAGGGAAGTAAGTTATGAGAAGAAAGCAGGATTACAGAAGTCCTAAAGCCTTTGGTGACATATTGGTAAAATCACTACACTGGGAGTCCAAAAAATTGGATCTCTATACTGTCATTGATTAGCTTGAAACCCAGCACAAATTGCCTCTTCTTTCTGGTCCTCAGTTTTCTCATGTGTATATAGAGAAATAAATGATCACAAAGATACCTTTGAATTCTAGCAATCTTGTCTTTTTTTTCTAATTTCAACCAAGCCAACTATGTGAAGGCAGGACTTTTCCTGTAATGTTCACAGGGCTATCCCCAGGACGTTGTGCATTGCCTCTCAGATAGGAGGCTTTAATAAACTCTGATGACTGAAAGAATTTATGTATGTAGAAAGTTTGGTCTGTTGTTTACAAACCTGTTTAAACTAATTTGTACTTTTTTAGTAATTAGACACTTTGTAAGCCCATCAATAATTTTAGTAATATATATATAAACAACTTGAAACTAATATAACACTGTATGTTAACTTCACTGGAATTAAAATAAAAATAATAATACATATAAACATTTTACAAGTTACTTTAAAAGTTAAAAAATTGCATATATTCCTCACAGTATTCTGAGACATGTTTGAAAAACTATAACAGTACTATGATTCTAGATCCATTTGCTGCTATTATGCTTTAAATAAATTAAAAATAACTGCATATGGAAGAAAGTAGAAAGAATACAGATTTAAGAGAGCAGTATATTTAAATTTTATGCCAGTTTTCTGTCTTTTTAAAACTAGTCTATTTCTTACTGCTTTTCTTCTTTCAGAAAAAGAGAAGATATTAATGTGTGATATTGGATTTTGTCATTTTGATATGTTGCAATTTGCTGCCTTGTGTCACAACTGCAAAGTAATTTAAACACAAATTTTTTTTTATTTAATGCTATTATAAGCAGTGAAGTACTAATGTGTTTCTGTCATTAAATATGTATAACTACATGGAACCCTTCTCCCATTGGGTCACTCTGAAATTGATTTTCCAACTTGAGTTATCAGTAGTGGACAGATGTTAAATGAAAATCAATCTTTTTGATTTAAATTAACCAAATACACTACTTTTATTAAGTGGTCTTTTCCGCTAACTAGGTGACAACACTTTTGGTGATCTCTAGCCTTTAAATGCTTTTAACATAAATCTCTAAGGACAATGGTTTGATCATAATTTTATTCTTATAGTAGAATTACCTTAACTCTTTTTTTTTTTTAAGATTTTATTTATTTACTTGACAGAGAGACAGGGAGAGAGCACAAGCAGGCAGAGCGGCAGGCAGAGGGAGAGGGAGAAGCAGGCTCTCCTCTGAGAGACCCCCGGGATCATGACCTGAGCCGAAGGCAGACGCTTAACCAACTGAGCCACCCAGGCGCCCCAGAATTACCTTAACTCTTGTCAGTTAGATAAAATTATATTTTAGTATTATTTATAAATCAAAAAATCCTGGGTTAATATTATTTTAATATCAAATTCTTAGATATTTAATATTTCAAATGTATATCAGAAATATTTCCTTAAGAATACAATGTGGATAGAAACAGCAATTATACAGGGAATAATAAAGATCAAGCAAGACATGGAAACACAGCAACCTTTAGCTTCTTTTCCTTTTTTTTTTCCTGCTGTATCGTATGGTAGTTCTATTCTTAATTTTTTGAGGAACCTCCGTACTGTTTTCCATTGGCTGTACCTATTTATTTACTTATTATTTTTTAATTGTTTATTTTTAATTTACTTAATTTACTTATTTTTTAATTGAAGTACAGTTGAGACACAATGTTACATTAGTTTCAGGTGTACAGTATAGTGATTCAACAACGAGTCTATATGCCGTGCTCTGCTCACCACAAGTGTGACTACCATCTGTCACCATATAATGCTATTACAATACCATTGACTATGTTCCTTATGTTGTGCCTTCTATCCCTATGACTTTAAAACAGGCAAAGATAAAAAAATCAGGAAAGACCCCAATGCGACATATACTTTAGGTAATTATAGTGATGTTGGGACAGTGTCAGGATCCAAAACTTTCATGGCCAGCATAGAAAGTCAACACTTGAAGAATAGACTTACCTAAAAAAATTGTTTAAGAATATAATTCTATGGAAGACAGCACACATCACCATCATTATTAATATCATCATTAATAACAAAACCCAGCATAATCTCTAGAGAAGCACTTATGTACCAGATACTATACTAGTGACCTTACATATGCTGCACTAATTTTTAAAACAATTCACTGCAAAGTACATTTATCCCCATTTTATAGAGAAGGACACTGAAGCTCAGAAAGGTCAGGTAATTTGCCAGAGTCACATAGGTAGGTGGTGAGTGAGTGGTATTAACTTTCTTTGAACTTTAAATATGTTACTGGAAATTTAGTTTGCTAATTAAATTCTACTTTAATTTATGTTTCCAATTTAATTGGCCAATTATACAGAAAATGCACCACAGTTTAAAATTCAGTGTTTTAGTTGTAATTTATAGGCTCATACATTGAATTGAGAAAAATTATACCAATGAAATTAAATTGAAGAGGCCAACATAGAAATGGAACAGACTAGTAAACTATTTAAGGAACCTAAGAATCACTAGTGATTATTTAAACATAAAATATCCAAAACATAAATATTAAACATTTTAATCAATCACACGGTTGGAAATATTGGGGTCAGAATATCATTTGTGGATTGATTTTTGAGCATCTACAGTTACTATGCAGGGACCAAGGCTTAGGAACAATTATAAAACATATTTTCCTTAAAAAAATAAATGAAACGTAAGTAGTGGTAACAAATAAATCATAAACTTTTTTACATGTTTAAAAATTTTAATTCCAGTTTAGTTAACATACAGTATTATATTAGTTTCAGGTGTACAATATAGTGATTCAACAGTTCTATACATGACTCAGTGCTCATCACAATAAGTGTACTCTTAATCCCCTTCACCTATTCCACCCATCCCCCCCCACCTCCCCTCAGTTTGTTCTCCATAGTTAAGAGTTTGTTTCTTGGTTTGTCTTTTTTCCTTTGTTTGTTTGTTTTCTTTCTAAATTCCACATATGAGTAAAATCATGTGGTATTTGTCTTTCTTTAACTGGCTTCTTTCACTTAGTATTATACTCTCTAGATCCAACCATGTTGCTGCAAGTAGCTAAATTTCATTCTTTTTTATGACTGAATAATATTTCATTCTCTGTGTGTACCACGTCATCTTTATCTATTCATCTATTGATGGACACTTGGGCTGCTGTCTAGTTTGGCTAATTATTGTAAATAATGCTGCAATAAATGTAGGGATGCATATATTTCTTCAAATTAGAGTCTTTGTATTCTTTAAGTAACTACCCAGCAGAGTGATTACGGGATCATAGGGTAGTCTATTTTTTAATTTTTTACAGAACCTCCATACTTTCTTCCACAGTGGCTGCACCAGTTTGCATTCCCACCAACAGTGCACAAGGGTTCCTTTTTCTCCACATCCTTGCCAACACTTGTTTCTTGTGTTTTTGATTTCAGCCATTCTGACAGGTGTGAGGTGATATCTCTTTGTGGTTTTGATTTGCATTTCCCTGATGAGTGATGTTGAATATCTTTCCATGTGTCTGTTGGCCATCTGTATGTCTTCTTTGGAGAAATGTCTATTCATGTCTTCTGGCCATTTTTAATTGGATTATTTGGGGGGGTTTTTTGGTGTTGAGTTGTATAAGTTCTTTGTATATTTTGGATACTAACCTTTTACAGATATATCATTTGCAGGATCTTCTTCCATTCAGTAGGTTGTCATTTAGTTGTGTTGGTTGTTTCCTTTGCTGTACTTTTTATTTTGATGTAGTCCCAATGATTTATTTTTGCTGTTGTTTCCCTTACCTCAGGAGACATATTAGGGAAAGATGTTGCTGTCGTCAATTTGACAGGTTACTCTTAATATTAAACTTTTAAAATCATTCTTTCTCATCTATAAAATCAAACTAAAAAGAGTTCCACCTGGAGGCTCAGATTATGACACAGTTCCCAATTACATTTTTCAAATGTGCTTCGTACCAAAATTCCTATTCACTGTAGAAAAGCTATACTTTTTAGTTTAGGATACTGTTGGCACAGTCTTGTAATTTGCTGTTTATAATCCCTTTTAAAACCTGCTTTTCAGAATATTGCATCATCATTTTGGACTTCAGTTAAATTTATATTAAATCTACTGTTTATTTTCCTCATCATCCTCTCTTGCTTCAGCTCTCATTTTGATCTATGGAGCAAATGATTCCACTGGTCAAAGTTATCCTTTGATCTAGCTGAAGATGGTATGCCCAAATTATCTTTAAAAAAACTTCACTGCAGGGCGCCTGGGTGGCTCAGTTGGTTAAGCGACTGCCTTCGGCTCAGGTCATGATCCTGGAGTCCCGAGATCGAGTCCCGCATCGGGCTCCCTGCTCGGCAGGGAGTCTGCTTCTCCCTCTGACCCTCCTCCCTCTCATGCTCTCTGTCTCTCGTTCTCTCTCTCTCAAATAAATAAATAAAATCTTTAAAAAAAAAAAAAATAAAAAATAAAAAAATAAAAAAACTTCACTGCAGTAGTTTTTCAAGTGTCTCTCTCCTCAGGTACATTAGTGGAAATTGAGGCAAATGGGCTGCCAGCCATTACTTTTTTTTTTTTAATTTTATTATGTATGTTAATCACCATACATTACATCATTAGTTTTTGATGTAGTGTTCCATGATTCACTGTTTGCGTATAACACCCAGTGCTCCATTCAATACGTGCCCTCTTTAATACCCATCACCAGGCCATTACTTTTAAGACAAATCCTTAGCATGTAAGTGGTGAACTGATGGTTGAACATCTGAGAGTCTGCTTCCTCTTCAGTCTGTCTGCCATCCGTGCTGTGCTCTACAGTGTGTTGGTCCTTATGTCTCTTACATGTCACAAGGTGGGGCTTCCTCATTTTAAAGCTATCTTTGATTCCGTTTTCAAGGAGGCATCTTGAAAGATTTTCATGTCATGGCACGCTGACATTATTATTTTCATTTTTATGTTGCTGAGAAAATACCTCTTTACCAAATTGTAAGAAAGATTAAATCTGTCTTATTCCCAGGGTATCATTCTGTGTGCTCCCTCTCATATAAAGATACTAATACTAATAGTAATAGTAATGATAAGACAGTTTAGTA
>NW_022589706.1:58762606-58977233 GCF_004348235.1 Phoca vitulina | reverse complement strand
CCCCCCCCTTCATTTTTCCCTTCCTACTATCTTCTTTTTTTTTTTTAACATATAATGTATTATTTGTTTCAGAGGTACAGGTCTGTGATTCATCAGTCTTACACAATTCACAGTGCTCAGCATAGGACATACCCTCGCCAGTGTCTATCACCCAGCCACCCTATCCCTCCCGCCCCCCACCACTCCAGCAACCCTGAGTTTGTTTCCTGAGATTAAGAATTCCTCATATCAGTGAGATCACATGATACATGTCTTTCTCTGATTAACTTATTTTGCTTAGCATAATACCCTCTAGTTCCATCCATGTAATTTTAAAGCTAAAGTTAAAATATTTAGAAGAAACAGTTTTCTAATCCTTTCTAAACATTTACTGCTTTGTTTTGTTTTTGAAATATTTTTAGGAGTAAGAAACAGGGAAAACAGAAATAGTTAATTGTATTAATACAATTATAATATATGGTCTATAAGAGTACAGGTGAATATTTGATTTTTAAAAATTTTAATGCTAGAATTTTTCTTTTTCGGTGTGTTGAAAAACATGAGCATTTAAACACATTTCCTACTTTTGTCTTTTTTGAATTTTTGGTTAAAATGGTTTTTAGTAAAATTAGACTGAGAGGAAAATGAACTATAATCTTGTCAATAGGCTCTTTAAAAAATTTAATGATTACTAGATAGTCCCCACCTACTAGGAATTTATGATCTAGTTGGGACAGGAGATGAAGTAAAGCTCACAAATTATAACTCAAAGCAAAGCAAGTAAAGGTCAATTAACAAATAAAAACAAAAACAAAAAATGAAGCCAACTGAACAGTCTAGATGGATTTTAATACCTAATCCAATTTTCTATTATTGTATGGCCATGAAATCTATGATAATGCTGCTATTGATACTGTATTTTGAAGAATTAAAATAATATTTTGCTTTACATTAATTCTTAGTAAAACATACATGACTGCATTACAGATAATCTGTAATATATATTTACAGCAAAGAATGGTATGATATACCATTCAATTATACAGTTGCAATTATATAATTGCAATTCCACAAACAATTGGTAGTTTAAAAAAATGAGCTAGAATTAGGATGTGAAAGGCATAAAAATAAAATTATTCATTTCTTTGTGAGCATTCACTATTCTAAGCAATTTTTGAGACCCCAAAATATTTAGTACACAGTCCTCAATAAGATTGTAATCTACTCAAAGGACCAAGAATACACATATAGAAAATAAAATAATGAAATATATAAAAACCAATTCAAGGCACTAGCAGAAGAGGTGTTGCCAAAGTGTTGCCTAATTTCCAAATGAATGGTCTAGACATTAATAGCTATTGGAGTTGTCAGGGAAGAGTTCTTCAGACTAGGAGGTATAGATGAAGAAAGATTTGAGTTAACCTTGAAGGATTTGTAACAGGTGGAGAAGGTAGAGAAGTTCTCGTTGTCCCATGACAGCAGTTCAACTATTTTCTTTAGCAACTTCCAAGCTGTATGGGGCTGGGGGGGGGAATAGTAGGAAATAAATCAAGGTCTTATCCAATTCTCAAGCGTCTAGTGTATTTGACTTACACTTAGCAATCAGTGTCCAGCAAATATTTATTGCACAGTTTCTCAAGTTTTTTAAAACCTTTGCACCACCAGAAAAAAATATTTTATTGAATTTTGTTTTCTTCATGAAAACATTTTTAAGAAGTGTTAGCTTGGTGGTCGACACTCTGTATAATCCTGGATAGGTTGAAAGAGAGAACAAAAGTCTGGGCTAATGCAGGGTCCACCCATTGAAGGCCCCAAAGAGAGCAAGGAACAATGGGATTTCATCAGAATGGGAAATAGGAGTTAAAAGGGGCTCCTGACAAGACTTGATGACTAAGAGGCACTAGATGTTTGACAGAGAGGATGGAAAGAAGAGAGAGCACTTGAGGGTGGTGCCATGGAATTGAGCTTGGAAAAAAAAAAAAAGTTGGAAATGCTCAGTAGGAAGTTAGAAATACCAGATTTGTCAGAAAAATCAGACCTGGATAAGGAGACCGGAGAGATTCCTTAGGTAATTGAAACTGTGACCATGTTTAAGAGTCTGAAGATCAGTTTGTCCTACCTTATATTGGTTATTTTCTCTCTTGTAGGTCAAAACCTGTTTTATTATTATTATTTTTTAATTAGAAATAGCTTCCTGACTGCTGCCTGGCAAATGTTCTCATTTTCCAATTCTTTGCCATTTTTGGTAGCATGAAATACATAAAAATGGAAGAATTTGAATAATCTACAGTGGAGGGTGGATAGGTAGAGAGAACGGGCAAGAAGGGTGAAGAAAGAATAGTAGCTTTGGTTTGTAAAACTCTGAAGCTTTTAACTTGCAGCTCTTTTCAGCAGCTTAATACTCTTAAGAGATGGAGATACGTAGCTACCGGAGATCTGGTTTTTCTTCTAAAGCAGTCAGAGTTTCATAAATGAACATGGGTAGTAACTGAGAGACGACGGTCTTCAGGTTCTTGTGAGCTGTTGGATCTGAAAATAGTGTTACAGAAGGATGCGAATGATGATACTTGATGTGTTGAAAGGAATGGTACAAATAGTAACTACAAAGTCTTAAATAGATTGGGGAAAGAGTATGAGTATGATAAACGAATTGGGGGCTCTTTTCTACCACTGTTTCTAAGATGGATGATCCAACAGAGTTTTAAGATGACTGTTTAGTTAAAAAAGAAGGTAACAGATACTGAGTAAGATAATGAATATCGAGTGGGAATTTTTTTTTTTTCGAGTGGGAATTTTTAAGGAAATTTGCTAGTGGTTTTGTAGACGTGGTTGGAGCCATGCATACTCAAAGAGGACAGCACTGTTCTCTGAGCCATTCTGTTCCTTCCTAAGCATATAAATATAGGCATCAGTTGTGTGCCTTATTTTTCTAAATATTGGACTGTAATGCATAGATTATACTATTTGTAAGTTGATGTATTTTCAGCAAAACTTTGTAATTACAGAGTGACATATGTCCCCTAACAGAAAGCAGTTTTAATCTCGACTTGACCAACTTGTTCAGTGGCTGAGCGGACAGCTCACCTTCATCCCGTCCCTTCGATGTGCCACCTGTGTTCCATTCCATTTTTGATTTAAGTCCTTGTAAAAAGTAGGTTCTCCATTATACATAAAGGAATTTAACAAAGATCAGACAGTGGTTTATTTAAGCTCACAGTTTAAACTCAGAGTTTGATGACGTCAAACCTCGCACTTACAGTGCGCTGGAGTTAGTGCCGGATAAAGACATACTCCACCAAGAAGTGAATTCTTGGGGCATCGAGGCACAGAGATTTTATGTGCATGTTCCTGGCTGTGCGGTTACTTACGTTTTCTAACCTGCTGTATCAGCCTGCACTTTCCCAGGAAGGACCTCCATAGAGATGAGGGTTATGGCAGTATGGTTACCCACCTGGGACGGTGACAGCTGATGCAGCTGAATCCAGCCCTTGTCATCATGAATGGCCTGCATGTGACACTGTATCCCAGCCATCCTTGTTTGGTGTACAATGTATTGCATTCAGATAATTGCTACCTGTCATCCTCTATTTAACAGACAGCTCTTAGTCATCCCAGATGTGTAAGCATCAGGTGACAATGTATCAAACCCACGTCGGCTCCTGTGCCTTCATCCTGTGTGTGGGTACCTGTGTCCTCTGCCTTTCCTTTCTTCCTGTGATGTTGAGATGCACTTTATACTTAAAGGGAAGCATTTTCATTTTGTTGTTCATATTGAAAGCTCATCTCCTTGGTTTTTAACTAATAGCAAGACGTTAAGGGGTAAGATTTTCTGAACAGAAAGCATGGCTGAAGGATGTAGAGTCTCTATTTGTCCTGCTAAAAATACTGGAGATCTAAAGTGGGAATCAGAGAATGAAATAGGACTCAAGGAAAGATGATGACCAAGTCCAAAGGGTATAAATCATGTACAGAGGGTATTATAATGCTGATATTAAAGACTTTGTTTTAATTTAAGGCTCTGAGTTACTGTTCCAAGGACAATTTTCTTTTCTTCCTCCCACCTTCCCTCCCTTGCTTTGCTTTGCTCTTTTCTTCCTTCCTTCCTTCCTTTTTCTTTTTCTTTCTTTCTTTTTCTTTCTTTCTTTCTTTCTTTCTTTTTCTTTCTTTCTTTCTTTCTTTCTTCTTTTTCTTTTTCTTTCTTTCTCTTTCTTTCTTTCTTTCTTTCTTTCTTTCTTTCTTTCTTTCTTTCTTTCTTTCTGTCTTTCTTCATTTAGTTTGAGGGAGACACAGGGGATTCACTAAGTTACTGAAATGGAAAGGACCTCCGTCACGATTTTAAGTCATTATAATATTGTTACAATATTTATTGAATGGGTTTAGAAATTGCTTTGTCCCAGAGATTGAAGTTTGTGACTTTTTTTTTTTTAAGACTTGTATTATCTTTGTTTTGCTTAAGACCCTACTCATAGGCATCTGTTGTGGTTTATTTTACTTAAGAGAGTTAGTCTAAAATGTGCTTCTGAATTTCTGTGTATCTTAATTTGACAGCTTAAGAAAACAAAATAAGTCATGCCTGAAATTTGTAATAATGCATGTCTTGTATTCATTATGTGATTTACCCTAGCTTTATTGTCAAAAGTCCAGATTCAAATATCAGCTTTTAAAGTTACCAGCTGATTGGCCTTGAGCAAGTTATATAACCTCTCTGAACCTTAAAAAAAAAACAAAACAGAATTTTTCAATTGTGGCTTCTTATCTGAAACACAGAACAGAGGAAATATATATATATTTTTAAAGATTTTATTTATTTATTTGACAGAGAGAGAGAGCACAAGCAGGGGGAGCAGCAGAGGAAGAGGGAGAAGCAGGCTTCCTGCCGAGCAGGGAGCCTGATGCGGGGCTCGATCCCAGGACCCTGGAATCATGACCTGAGCCGAAGGCAGACGCTCAATGACTGAGCCACCCAGGCGCCCCCAGAGGAAATATTTTAAGGGACTGTTTTTCATTCTTCCAAGGATGTCATACAGCGAGCATAAGGCTTGGGTGAGAAGTTAGTGTACCATGTACAAATAGATGCCTCCAAAGGTCTTAAGGCACTCATGGAACCCTGATCGAAAAAAGCTAATGAGGCTAAAAAATTTTCCACCTTACACATTTTTGCCACTCTTTTTCTCATTAATTGAGAAAGGCTTTGGTTTTGCAAGTCAGAAGTGAATTCAGTTAACTAGCGATTTATTTATTTTTCAGTTCCCAGATTATCACTCAAGGAAAAGGAGGTCAATTTCTCTGAAGCTAAAATTAATTTCTCAGATATGTGCCTTCTGGATAAAGTATAGTTTTATAACAATAATGAATAGAGAGGACAGAAATCTGTTTTTAGATGGGCTTATTCAAATTTGTATTTGTGATATTAAATTTATAGATTAAGTTTGGAAAGCAACCTGTTTTAGAGTTTTGTGATATACTGACAAGATACTTAACAGTAGGTGATTATTGTGCATGAGTGTACGTTTTTGCAGTAAGTTGTATCATCACTCAACAATGACCTTGTTAGGTGAGGGGGAAGGCAAGAGAGACATACACTACCTCTTGAGAGCAAGTGGAGTGATGCATATCAGGAGAAGACACTAAAGATTTATTGTCTGTGGCAAAGGAAACACAGATCTCTTCTTGTGCAATAGCATTTTTGACATCACCCATAGTAAGGGTGTTTAGAAGCTCTAAGTTAGAAAATGTTCACTGGAACAAAATAATAAACAACTTTACGTTATTTGTATTATGAGCTTATCTTGCTGTTTATTCTTTGTAGCACTTAACACATGAATGATGGTCATACCAAACCAGTCTTTGATGTAAATAGGACCTTGCTGCCCAAATAACCAGATTTACCTAATTGAAGCAGTCTATAAGAACAGATTTGGTTTTTAAGAGGACGTAGCAGTACAGAGCAGCATAATTATCATTTTTTCTTCCAATTTCATATTTTGCTTATGTGAACTTTCTTCCCTGTTTACATCGGCTCGTTTAAAATAAGACGAATGTGAATGATCCACTGAGCCCAAAATTTGGAGGAAGGAGAACAATTCTAATGGGAAGAACTGCTATCCTCGGATAGCTGTTCTCAGTGGTCTCAACATAGCCCCATCTGGCTAAGAAATAGGGATTACAGTTCAGTTATTGTAGTTCATTCCTATTTGCTTCCGACCAAAAGAAGCAAGCATCTCACACATACTGGAGATTCATAGCAATTTGAAATATTGTCTATGTGGGTATATGAGTCTTCATTTAGTAAGAAAAGAGATAAAGCATTGTGCCCTTTTTATTTTCTATTGTATCTGCTGCCTAAAGTTTTAGGATTAGGATATAAACTATCGGTATATACCTTTAGGTAGCATTAACCATCCTGAAAAATAAATGCCTTCAG
This sequence comes from Phoca vitulina, assembly GCF_004348235.1. NCBI lineage: Eukaryota > Metazoa > Chordata > Mammalia > Carnivora > Phocidae > Phoca > Phoca vitulina. The sequence continues at coordinate 58,970,830 of NW_022589706.1, read as the reverse complement.
TTAAAAAACAAAAACAGGGAGGGGTTTCTGGCTTGTCACCTTGTCTCATTCTGTTTTCCTTCCTTCCTTCCTCCCTTCCTTCCTTCCTTCCTCCCTTCCTTCCTTCCTTCCTTCCTTCCTTCCTTCCTTCCTTCCTTCCTTCCTTCCCTTCCTTCCTTCCTTCCCTTCCTTCCTTTTTAGTTGAACAGTTCATGAGAACTATAGGAAAACTATTTCCTCTGATGGTTCAACAGGAGCAGAGTAGGGCCACCCACATTCAGAGACTGATTGATGTGGGGTGCCCAATTCCGAGCAATTTGAAGGGCCATTCCCACTTCAGAGATCCCCAGTGAATTGGGTGAGGTCTCTTGAAACTGTAACACAACAGATTCTTGCTTTGCCCGGTCCTGCTTCCTTCACAGAAACAGCGCTATTTCTGAAAGCACCCCCAGTGAACGTTTTGCAAACAAACAGTTGCCTTAGAGTCTGTTTACAGGTGGATATGGCCCCACTTAGCCGCCCATCACTTTCTTTTCATAACTGGGCTCTGATCCTCATTGTACTATTTACTAACTCTGTGCCCCGAAACACATTCTTAGACTCTCTAAAACGCATTTTCCTTTTTTCAGTATTTAAAAATAGAAATTGTTATATAATAGCACTTTGCCACACAGGGTTGTTTGGAGATTAGATGAGATAGTAAAGCACATAGACCAGTGACTGAAACCCAGAGAGTTCTTAATAAATATTTGCTATTAATATTTTTACCATGATAATTATTATATTTCTCAAATTGGCAGCCTCTGTTTCTTAATTTCATTCTAACTACATTTTCCCGCTTTACATATTCTGCTTTCAAAGCACTTACTTTCCCCCCTTTGCTTTTTAAGTTTTTATTTTTTGAATTTCTAGGTCATTAGGTAGTGACAAAATCTGGGATATGTATTTATGTGTCAGAACAAATATATTAAAGTAAGGCCTATTTGTGATGGCCAAAATAAATTTAGTTTAAACGGTGCTAGTTGTTGTAATTCAGACCTTTTTGACCGCATGGGGCTGCTTCCTCCATTCTTGTCACATCAGAAGCAGGATGGCTCAGTGTTTTGGGGGACTGCCTGGAGAACACCACAAAATGGGTCTGAACGCTGTGATACAGAGGGTTACCTAATAGAAACTGAGCGTTTCAGTTTAACTTGTGTTGAGGATCTCCCATCAACAGATAATAGTTTTATTAAGGCAGAAAACATAAAATTGCCTCTCTGGCTCTATGTTATGTCATATAAATGCCCTGCTTCATTTCTGTGGAGATTGTATGAGCTAATACATGTGAAACGCTGAGCTCATTGCCTGGCAGAGAGTAAACACTAGGTAAGTATTACTGACTATTATAGCCATTAGTTATAATACATAGGAAGTCAGTGCATTTCTTCCAATAAAATGATATAAGATGGGTGACGGTTGACGTGAAAATCTGGAAACAAATTGTAATGGGAATTTTGAGGAATAAGATCATTCTATATTTCAGTTAACTACTGCTATAGAAAGAAACTTTGAGGCATCCTCCTAAAAAAGAGATCTCCACGTTGAACTTCTGCACACATTGCTTCACGTACTAAGTGGGCTTCTTGTTGGGCAAGAGATCTGCACCTCTTACCTGTCCCTTCGGTGGGCCCTCTTATCTGTCCCTTCGGTGGGCCCTCTTATCTGTCCCTTCGGTGGGCCCTCTTATCTGTCCCTTCGGTGGGCCCTCTTATCTGTCCCTTCGGTGGGCAGAAGGCACATGGCAGAGGGAGAAGGCCCGCTCTCCCTGAAGCAGCCCTAGGATGGATGAGGCCGTCTCCAGTAAAGCTGCTGGAAACTAAGCCTAGATTCAGGAGTTAAGTAAGTCAGGTAATGCTTTAAAAACCAAGAGTGACCTGTTTGAAAAGCGCTTATGCTTAATTTTAGAAAGCCTAAGCGTAGAAAATTGTCATGTCTTTAGGCAGTTACAAAACAACTCTGTAATTTGAACTGAATTTCTTTATCATCCTGTTGGGAGGAGTCACTCTGCTGCAACCTCAGGCTCTAGGGTGAAAACACGGGGCTAGAAGGAGAGAGAATCAGAGGGGGCCAGGAGTCCGGCAGCAGGGGTGGACATGCTTGATGTATTTAAGAGATTAATAGGCTATTGAAATGAAAATTGCCAACACAAAGCATGTTATCCCAAACTCACAAACGTTAAGTATAACAACCATATGGGCTACAGCTTAGGCCAATGGCTTGCTTTTATATTGTGACAGGCAGAGAGTAGGCCTTTTTTTTTTTTTTTTTAGTGTGAAGGCTTAAAAAAAAATACCTTTTATTTGTCACACAGATTAGAAATATACACTTAAGTACAAGAAGTCCTGTTCACATTTTTCCCCCAAGCAGTGCAGTACATCATTCTTTTGGTGCGGTGCCAGGACACGATACTGTAAAGATCTGAACGTTTTTCTCCTACTGCAGCAGTTTAAAATGGTCTTGTGATTTAGTGGCTTTTAATGAGTATAACAGTAGTAATTATTCCTATATATAATACCATATATTAACCACCATGGATAACAAAGTAGCAATACTTAAGGTAATGTACTACTTTCTCAGCATTATTTAAATTTTTCTGTAGGGACTGAATTGGTTATAGAGAGCTCGGCCTGAAAATACAGAAGCATTTTGGATACATTTAATGGGCTTGAATTCTAGAGCTCTCTTCTTTCACCTGCTTTTCCGTCACCGTTCTGCATTTCACAAAGATATCCTCTAGAGTAAAATATTTTGTTAATTTGTATGAGTAGCACTACCAGTGATGTTGGGCTTTTGCAAAGCCTCTGGCAGGTTTTAATTAGCTTGATTCAAACTCAGAAATGAATGACATTTTGCCTTCAGACTTAGCAAGATTGCTTACCATTTTCCTCAGCGTTCTCTCCTTGTGACCCTCTCTGTCTAAATGGACAGTAGTGATGTCTATAATCAACCTCATGGAAGCTTTTGCAAAAAGTTGAAACAACAAATTTCTAAAACTGGGGAATGGGGTAAGGCAGTGATTTATGAATAAAAACTAGAATGAAATAGTAACCAGCTGTCAAAATCTCATTTCTTGTTTTTATGGAAAAGCAGTGAATTATTCAATAGTATTAGGGGGGTTTAAAAACACCAGCACAGTGCTAGGTGCACAGTCAGTGCTCAGTATAAATGAATGGCTCCATAGAGACTTAAATTGCTCAAATTGTACCTTGCTAGTGACACACAACATTTAATGATTTCTCTATTTTTAGTTTAGATAATGAAAGAGCAACCTGGTTTTTTGAGAATGGCACAATCTAGGCAGTATCTCTGTCAGGGTAGGTAAGTCGCAAGTCGGAGTTGGGAAGAAGTAGCCCAGGTGAGTGGCAAAAAAATGTCTCTTGCAAATGAACAGTGTCTTGTGGGTGTGCTCCAGTGGGTGTACGTCAGGGAAGACATGTCCAAGTGTGGACAGTCAGAAACCAGCCCCACCAGCATAAACTGTTACGGATATCGTAGTCTTCCAGAGAATTTCCTCTTCTGCCCTATTCTGTTCTGTGTTAGATGGTTGTATGAGATTGGTTTTCAAGGAACTTAATTGAGCCAAATCTGAATCTTTTGAGGTTTTCCTATTACTGGTAATTGGCTCATTAAGAAACTGAAATGGGCACCTTGTTTTCTTAATGCTACTGTTGAGACTATAATGATTGATTCCTATTCTCTTTAACTGAGTTAAAAGCTTAATTAAGTTTATGGGTGTTTTTAAACTGCATAAAATTAGGGCTAATTCATTTATTTCTTAAGAGTAAAGAAAAAGATCATCAGTACATTTTTCTTCTTTGTAACAAAGATTAAAATGAGAAACGCCTTCAAATGATTGAATGAACACAGAATCAAATTATTCAGTACTTGCTGACTTTATTCCTAGAATTGTATAAAAGATAGCAAAAAGAAAATTATAGTTGGTACCTTTAGAAAGTACCCATGCTTATAGAGAAGTATAGTATCCAAACCTTCGATAGTACTATTGTACTTTGATTATAAGTGCAAAGGTCATTGTAATCCTGAGTGCAATAAATAACCAGAGCTTAAAGTGAATTATTTTGAATATTGTGCAATGATTTTAAAATTAATTGCTTTCTAATTATTTCATGTTAGTTTTTTTTCTTCTTTACTCTCTTTCAGGTTTAATAAAGGATTTTTTTTTAAGATTTTATTTATTTATTTGACAGAGAGAGAGTTAGCGAGAGCAGGAACACAAGCAGGGGGAGTGGGAGAGGGAGAAGCAGGCTTCCCATGGACCAGGCAGCCGGATGCAGGGCTCGATCCCAGGACCCTGGGATCATGACCTGAGCGGAAGGCAGACGCTTAACGACTGAGCCACCCAGGTGCCCCTAATAAATTTTTATTTCTTTTGTATCATTGTCCAGACCAACTTGAATGCTGTTGAAATATCTCACTATTTCCTTCCATCAGCAATTATACCTGAACTTTTATGAGGAAATCAGTTATCTTAAAAGGAAGAGAAACTTTAATAGAATTAGAAAAATGTGAGAACATTTTGGCTGTTCATTTAGGTTTTGGATGTGAGAGTAAGGGGAAAGCTTCGGGACGTCTCAGAGTAGGGTTCTAATGCAGTGCTACCAATTATAGTGCTGATTTCGGAAAAAGAATTGTAATAGTTTTGAAAGAGAGTAGCCAAGTTCAGATGACAGAAGATCTGAAAATAGCACAGTTAAGTAGCATTATATCATTTTAAAATTTATCTGAATAGACATTAAGAATCAAAAAAAAACCTGGACCTGTGGATTCAATAATTATATCATTTGTAGTATTTGAGTGATGATTGAAACCACTGAACCCCTTTAAAAAGTAGCATCACAATAATACTGGCAATGGTGTCTAGTTACTTCCTACATTTAGAACCGATTGCTTTCTCATTATTAGAATATATGATCTATAATTGGATTGTAATAATGTCAAATCCCATATTAGGGATGGGCTCATAGCTCTTGGTCCTTTTTGGCGGGGGGGGGGGGGGGGGCGAAGATGCCCTTAGAGTTTAAGAGGATAGATCCTACTGGAAGCGAAGTCATCTTTTGAGATACGTATACTAACTGAAGTGTCATTCTTTAGTATGGTCATGCAACAGCTAGGCCATGACAGAAATGCACTACATATTATCACAGTGATGTGAAGTGGCCAGGGTTCCTTCCAAAAACAAGTAGCCAGTGTAGACACAAGTGGGCACAGCATACCCCTTTCTAATCCACCTTAGATTTTCAAGTCCTTTTTTTTTTTTAAAGATTTTATTTATTTATTTGACAGAGAGAGACACAGCGAGAGAGGGAACACAAGCAGGGAGAGTGGGAGAGGGAGAAGCAGGCTTCCCGTGGAGCAGGGAGCCCGATGTGGGGCTCGATCCCAGGACCCTGGGATCATGACCCGAGCCGAAGGCAGATGCCTAATGACTTGAGCCACCCAGGCGCCCCGATTTTCAAGTCCTTTGATTGAATTGTAAACATATCTTACAATTTCTTTACAGTTTCTGCATACTTTAGGCATGTAAGCATAAATAGCAGTGTACTTCCCTGCACTTTAGTTTCTACTATGCTTCCTCATATTAGCGTGTTGACCTGGCCTTCACCCGTTACTGCTCCTTCCGGAATTTCCCTGTTTCAGGTCCCCTTTTTGCCATACCATCTGGCCTTTGAGCTTCTCTTTTTATGATCAGTATTTCTCCCTAGACAATATGCTCCCAACTCTTTGTTACTATTTCATTTTCACATTTTGTGAACCATGATGTGCCATCACAAGTTAGGTATAATTTCAGGAATGCTGTTTCTAGGTGATCAAATTATGTCCTGCATAAAGGTGGAAACCGAGGGAGTTATGGAGGGTCATTGAAATCCAGCCCCCTTTGTGCTGGCCAAGCTGAGTCAGCCTGGAAGAAAGGGTGCTTGTTCTAATTGGCCAAGGTGGTGCCTTTAAAAAAAAAACAAAAAACACGAACATATAATTTTTAAACTCTGACCATTGGTGGAGGGCATTCAGTTTAATTATAGGAGCATGTTATAAACCTGTTTTTATTTATTTTTTAAAAGATTTATTTATTTTAGAGAAGGGGGGAGGAATGGAGGGAGAGGCAGTGAGACTTTTAAGCAGACTTCTCACTGAGACCAGCACGGGGCTGGATCTCTTGACCCTGAGATCACAACCCCAAGAGTCCCACACTCAACCGACTGCACCAACCACGTGCCCCTAAACCTATCTATTTTTAGCAGTGGCCAGTGCTATTTTGTTGTTTCCTTAGAATGCTCAGAGTCAGTCCTCTGCAAGCACACAAGATCTCTCTCCAACAGCTGTGTGTTTGAAAGAAGTTCTGAATAGATAGATATTTCTTTGGTTTGGAGCTTGACTATAATGAAGGTTCTGTTTTTTGCTCCATTATCTGCTTTGAAGTTATATGTAAAACAGTTCCATGCATCAAACTATTTGCCAGTTCATCTCTGTTAGATAGAAATAGTAGGATTAGTAGTAGTAGGAATGGCGTTTATTAGTGTTTATCGTGCGTCCAATGTGGAGCTTCATGTGCAAGCCCATAATTCGCCCACTAACTCTATGAGGCAGTATTACAACTTTCCACATTTTATAAATAAGGAAAATCAGGTGACAAAGATACGTTGTTCCAAGTCAGGTGACTCTCAAATGGTGGATTTGGTTTTCAAAGATGAAAAAGCTTCCTTTTTTTTTTTTAAGACTTATTTATTTTTTAGAGACAGAGAGAGTGTGCGCAAGCAGGGGAAGGGGCAGAGAGAGAGAGAAAGAGAGAGAAATCCTCAGGCAGACTCTCCACTGAGCGCAGAGCCCAACGTGGGGCTCGATCCCAGAACTCCTAGATCAGGACCTGAGCAGAAACCACAAGTCTGCCGCTTAACCAACTGAGCCACCCGGGTACCCCAAAAGAGCCTCCATTCTTCCCGCTCCTTTCATCTTATTCAAAAGCATTGACAGTCATTTACTGATACTCTTGTCACAGAAACTCTTTCCTGTTGCTTTTTCCATACACTTTTTTTTTTAACATGCCACAGTTTATGTCTGAGAAAAAATTAAAATTATTAGCATCTATTTAGTTTCTTCCAATAATTTGATTCAGTGGGAAGACTACAATTGAGAAAAAGTAACTCAATTTTTGTGTGTGTGTGGAGATATGGGATAAAATAAATAGGTAAGGTAGCAAGTTTTCTTTTAAATGTTTCTTATTACAGGACAAATAATGTACATATTAAGGAAAATTTACAAAAGTTTCAGGACAAAAAAGAAAAAAGTATCTTCCCATATGAACAAACCAAAACTATTAAAGAAAGTATTACTTCAGGGTACCTGGGTGGCTCAGTCAGTTAAGCGTCTGCCTTTGGCTCAAGTCACGATCCTGGGACCCTGGGATCGAGCCCCACGTTAGGCTCCCTGCTCAGTGGAGAGTGTGCTTTTCCCTCTCCCTCTGCCTGCAGCTCCCCCTGCTTGTGTTCTCTCTCTGTCAAATAAATAAATAAAAATCTTAAAAAAAGAAAGTATTACGGCAAAACTTTTTATGAGCCTGTTTTTTTTTTTTTAAGATTTTATTTATTTATTTGACAGAGAGAGACACAGCGAGAGAGGGAACACAAGTAGGGGGAGCGAGAGAGGGAACACAAGTAGGGGGAGTGGGAGAGGGAGAAGCAGACTCCCTGCTTAGCAGGGAGCCTGATGCGGGGCTCGATCCCAGGACCCTGGGATCATGACCTGAGCCGAAGGCAGACGCTTAACGACTGGGCCACCCAGGCGCCCTATGAGCCTGTTTTTAAAATATAACTAAAATCATCCTATATAAATACTGATTTCTAGCCTTCTTTAAAATTATATGATTATCATTCTTTATATTGTCACACGGTTGTTATGATAACAGTCATACAACATTTTACCAAGCATTTTACTATAATCAGTTTAGGAATCCTGTGTTTGATTATTTAATAATTTTTTCAATGATGGGAAGGACGCCATTTTAACTAATGCAGCAGTGATGACTTTTGTTGCAAGTTAGGTATATTTGAGGAACAAATAAATAGGTGTATAATGAAGAGTTAGGAAGGAATATCTTTTTCCAAGGAAAATGCATCACTCTATGACATTAAAAGTTGTATATGTATAATTGTTGTATATATATACAATATATATACATATATATGTGTATATGTACATATACAATATATAAATTGTTGTATGTATATAGTTGAAATAATTATACAAGGAAATCTTCCTGCACCTCTGTTGATATGCTGCTGGCCTGCCTCCTTCACTCATCTTTCTGCTCTCGCTAGACTGAATCACACATTGAATGTTTAACCCTTTTGGAGAAAAGGGTTGGCGACAGTCTTCATGAAACAAACGTACCTATGAGGTAGGCACAGGTAGGATTATTAAACAAAGGTAATTTTATTAATGTTCTGCTTGTACTTAGAATTAACAAAATATGAATATTAAAGGAATATGCCCATATAATGGATATCTTGTGTGCATTCCAAACTTAGAGTGTGGTGGTTTGACTTAGTTAATATTTTCTCTCTTTCTTTTTTAAGACAGTCTTCAAGGAATGTTATCTTAGCAGTTAACAATAAATGTGAATGTGTGTCAGAAGAGTTTTAACATGTAAGCGTATGTTACATATGAGTGCCTTTATTTTTCTTCGATATTCGTTCAATCAGCAGTTCATTACTGTGTACTAAGAGACAGCAGTAAACAAGATGGATCCAGCCTCTCTTCTTGTGGCATTTACCTGTAGCTCAGGAGACAGAAAACAAATACTTTACTATGGAATAGGAAATCCTGTGAAGAATGATATGAATAAGAGTACCTGGGGGAGGTGTATTTGGCGTATTAGTATGCAGCCAACAATAGTTTCAGGTAACAAGAACTACAAAGAAAAAATGAGGTAAGGAACTAGAGAATTGGGTGGGAAGGGTCTACAGATACTCAGATACACATGAGTATGTGACTGTGTTCAGGCGGGTGCACAAAAGACATTATCCCCTTTTTGTATTATTTCTAAGGATATATCATTCATCGAACTACCATCTAAACTAATACATTTGTGGCAAATAAGATGAATTAAATATGCTTATTTGCTCAAGAATGTCTATTGTTGGTCTGGGAGCAAACAGTGAGCTCTCGCAGTTGCAGCTTTAACCTTGCCAATCACAGACTTCCTGTAAGTGCACTGTAGTTATTTGGAATCTTTTCTGGGTTGGCGTTGGCATTCTTTTACTAGATTACATTTATGCATTAGTACCATCTGTGCTTGCTCTACCTTCTGTGAGTTAGCCCTGGCCAAATGACTGGCATTTATCTGGAAGGAGAGAAGGAGAGAGAGTGAGAGGGAGGGAGGGAGAGAGAAACGGAGAGAGAGAGAGAGAAAGGAGAGAAAGAGAGGGGGGAGAGGGAGAGATCCAAGAGCACTTATTTCACGCGGTTGGCACAAGGGGAGTTTAGGAAAGGAGACACATCAGTGAGCATAAAATGTTTGCAGCTGGTGTCCCGTGACTGCAACCCTTGTAAAGCTAACTACTCGTTTGCTTTCTCTTAAAAAAATAAAATATAGTAGCTATTTACTTTCAGCCTGGATATGCAAAAGAAGTTAAAACCAAGCATTTAAATAAGGAAATATAACAAAGCACATTTGCAAAATTTTCAAGTTGAGAAAAATTATGTACAATTTGAATATGTGTGCACTTATATGACAGTGAATATACATAATGTGAGTTTGGTTTTGTTGTTTAGATTTGGTAGACTGCTCGAGTTGGACTCTATTTTGGTAAATGTGTTGAAATGTAGACTTGAGAATATTACAATCATGTAGGAAAAGTGTGGCTCTATATTCAACATATCATCAGGATACTGAATTTAATCTGTAGAATCTTCATGAGATTATGTTGTAAACTGCAGTTGACCGTTAAACAATATGACTTTGAACTGCATGGTCCTCTTATTAATAACATTTTCATTTCTCTAGCTTACTTTATTGTAAGAATACAGCATATAATACATATAATAACATGCCAGATCTATGGTAACCCTTCCAGTCAATAGCAGGTTGTTAGTAGTGAAGCTTTTGGAGAGTGGCAAGTTAGATGTGGATGTTCAACTATAGGGGTCAGGGCAGGGCAACACCTCTAACCTCTGTGTCGTTCCGGTGAGAGTCAACTATATGTGGTATTACAAAAAAGATCAGTGACTCCCATACCTAAAACACGCTCTGGAAGTGTCAATGGAAATAAATAACTCTCTGATCAGTACAAGTAGATGTTGAAGAGTTCCAGCTCATTTACACTATTATCTATTTTTATCTTCTACCTACTTCTAGTGGGCTTGATTATCTGGTTTCCCTACCCATGGCAAATTAGAAGCAGGAAAATAGAACTGGGGCAGAGGGGCTACAAAAGACGGATACAGCACAGTAACGAGAGGTCAGCATTGCAAGGAAGAGAAAGAGAGAACTGACAGACACAAGACTTAGACCAACACTGTCCTTGGGTCGGGGTGGGGGGGTCGTATGATGTAGGAAGAAAGAGCTTCACAGTCCCCGTTATGCCCTGAGGACGTTAATGACTACATCCTCGTATGATAATAACCAATATTCATCATGACAGAGTTTTATCTTGATATGAGAACGTGTGCCAACAACTCTGTTTAGGAAGGTGGAAGCGTGAAGACATTCTCAAAGAGAGTTCCATCCAAAATGGAAAATATATCGTTTTAGGACTTAATGTAGCTAATCTCCACCTATCCTTACATACTAGCTTGTATTGTGCTTTCGGTTCTAGAGATCCGAGACACTTTCTGTGGTTTCAAATGGGAGAAGACTCTCTCTTATAAGTTCCCCTAATATATTTTATACTCCTTTTCATAACATTCTTCAGACTTAATTTATAATGTATTTAATTTCTATATTTCCACTGGATTTAGGTTTCATAAACGTGGGCATTTTTCCCTGTGTTTTCATTCAGTGGTATTTTATTATCTCTAGTGTAGTTTTTTTTTTTAAAGCTTTTATTTTATTTATTTGAAAGAGAGAGAGGGAGAGAGAGAAAGAGAGAGAGAGAGAGCACGAATTGGGAGAGGAGCAGAAGGAGAGGGACAAGCAGACTCCACACTGAGTGCAGAGCCCGATGCGGGGCTCGATCATGACCTGAGCTGAAACCAAGAGTCTGATGCTTAACTGACGGAACCACCCAGGCGCCCCTCTCTCTAATGTAGTTTAAAAGATCTATACAAATATTCAAGATACAGAATTTTATTAGTGCTATAGTGGTTATGATTATGAAGATTGGAAGTTGACTCTCGTGGGCCCAAATCCAGGAGCTGCCATTTACTTGGGATGGAATTTTGAGTCAGTGATGCCTCCAAGCATCAATTTCCTCATCTATAAATTCAGAATATTAATACCTGCCACATAGGACCATTGTGATGATCAAATGATACCAGTACTTATAAAGCCCTCAGAAAAGCCCTAAAGGACTAAATTGCGTCACGGTTAGTCATAATTATTGCTTGCTATTGTCAGAAAACTATTGATTATGTACATGTGGAGTAGAGTTGGTTATGGCTCAAATTATTTTTTAAAAAATGATTGTAACTGGTTTCTCTGCTTTGCTACATTATGTATATTTAACTATGTATCAGTTTGGAAAAGCGTTCAGAACCACAGCCGTATTGCAATGTTAGCACTAGGAGGAAGAAATGTCATAACGTTTGCTCCTGCCCTGGGCACTGGGGCCTGTCTCAGCTGGAGAAACTAGCGGCGGCAGCAGTATTAGGAACAGCTAATGAGAACTTTATTCTTTCACTAGCAATAGCTAGGGGCTTTACATTTTTATCTTTGATGACCAAGTCTGCTAGCCCAGTGGTGGTTACCTACGTTCACCAGGTGGGAGGCAACAGGGGAGAAGATCCCCTACTAGGGCCAACTCAAATGACAGCAACAGAAGAGGCTGGGGAAACCAGCAGCTCCTTCACTTCCTACTCTCAAATCAAAAGCATAATTACTTGTTCCACTCTGAATGACTTATTTCCCAGCTATTACATACAGTTAAGATTTTGTTGGATTCTGTTAGGATCTATTTGGGTTAGGACAGTAATATATCTAAAATAGAATATTGAGTTAATTTTTGAAGTGTTAAATATTTTCTTGGCTATATGTCTTATAAAAATATGTATTAACCAACAATTATTTCTTTCTTACATGCCATCATTAGTTTCATAACATTAAAATGAATTGACTAGCTTGATAAATAAAATAATCATGGGGGCACCTGGGTGGCTCAGTCGGTTAAACATCGGCCTTTGGCTCAGGTTGTGATCAAAGGGGTCCTGGGATCGAGTCCCGCATCTGGCACCCTGCTCAGCGGGGAGTCTGCTTCTCCCTCTCCCTCTGACCCTGCCCCCCTGCTCGTGCTCTCACTCACTCTCTCTCTCTCAAATGAATAAATAAAAACTCTTTAAAAAATAATTATGATAAATACATAGAGATAACCACATATTAATAATTTATAGTAAAATTTGTTGTATATTTTTAATAAATTAATAAATGTTTTTATTTAAACATAAATCTTCCATAATATTCCTAACTTAATTATTATTGGTATATGGGAATTTTCAATTTTTGTATATCTTGAATTTACCTTATCACTGAATTCTACAAATTATGATATTTCAGCTGATTTTAAAATCCTATAAATAATAATTGTTTATTGTGGTAAAATATGTATAACATAGATTTAGCAATTTTAGCCATTTTTAAGTGTACATCTCAGTAGCATTAAGTACATTGACATTGTTGGGCAACCATCACCGCTGTTCATCGCTAGAACTTTTTCATCATGCCAATTGAACAATAACTCTGCCCTTCTCCCATTCCCCTAGCCATCGCTTTATTTTCTGTCTCTCTGAATTTGACTATTTTAGGTAAGACCTAAAAGTGGAATCATATAACATTTGTCCTTACTTTACTTACTCCTTGTTTTCAAAGTTCATCCATATTGTAGCATGTATCAGAATTTCATTCTTTTTAAGCCTGAATAGTATTCCATTGTATGTATATGCCATATTCTTCTTAACCATTTATCTGTTGATGGACTTTTGGGTTTCGTCTGGCTATTGTGAAAAATGCCACTATCAACACGGGTGTATAATAAGGACTGTACAATACCTGTTTGAATCCCTCCTTTCAGTTCTTTGGGGTGCACACCCAGAAGTGGAATTGCTGGATCATCTGATAATTCTGTGTTTAATTTTTTAAAAATTTTAATAAAAATTATTTACTTATTTGACAGGGAGATAGAGCACAAGTAGGCATAGCGGCAGGCAGAGGGAGAGGGAGAAGCAGGCTCTCCGCTGAGCAGGGAGCCCGATGCGGTACCCGATCCCAGGACTCTGGGATCATGACCTGAGTCGAAGGCAGATGCTTAACCGACTGAGCCACTCAGGTGCCCCTCTGTTTAATTTTTTTGAGGAATCACCATTCTGTCTTCCACAGTGCACCATTTTACCTACCCCCCGGAAATGTGTGAGGATTCCAATTTCTCCACATCTTCTCCAACACTTGTTATTTTGTATTTATTTATTTATCTATCCAAATGGATGTGAAGTGGGATAATGATAAGCTTCTTTTAGTTTCTACTTTTCTACTTCTTTTTCCAGTTGTAAACAGGTACTATGTACTTCCAACTCAGGCATTTTGCTTGGCATAGGAATACAAAGATAAAAGACTTCTATGGTAAGTTATGGTAACCTCAGAGCAGCTTTCCCATATAAGAAACATAGTTGGATTTCTTAGTTCATTTAAAAATATCTACAGACATGTTATGTTCAGCTGTCTCCACATTTGATGAAATTGATTTGTTTTTAAAATAAAATAGTTACTTTCACATGCAAGTCTTTACAGATCTTTATAAATTCTCATTTTCCTTTCTAAGCTTAAAATCAAATCTCTTAATTTGCTTCAGTATGGCAACCATCTCACTTCTCACATAAGCTAACATAACCTTTAAGATAGGAAGCTGACATGTGGTTTGTAAAATAATAAGGTTAGAACTCGAACCTTACTTCTGACACTGAGTTAGACACATTTCCTGTCTCATCAGCAACATGGTACAATAAACTGTTTTCATAGACATGATTGGGATTGCTATGTTTTGGTAAGTTCAATATTTTGGTTAACTGAATTTTCTCAAAAACATGGCCAAGGAAAATACGAATCTTAAATAGATTATTAATTCTTACAGAAATTGGATTCAAATCCTCATTCACAAATATTGGCTGATTCATTCAATGCATATTAATCACTATTAATTCAGCACACCCTTCGCAATCTTGAAAGTTTTCCAAAGCCATCATTTTGAATCAATTTTTAGTATACAGTTCTCCCAACATAAAGACCTAGAACATTGGAGTGATTGTTTAGGAACACACTGATTGGTGGAAGATCATTTCTAAGGTCATTTTAGTTGTTAGAATTTTTCTTTTCCCCATGAAAGCGAAAAGCAACAAAGGAAAAATGCTTTAAAATTTTTTCTTGTCTTGAGAACAGCTGAATGATGTTAAATTTTTGTCAGACTTTGGTTGCTCAGTACTTACTTGTTCATAGACACCACCTCTGTGATAATGCAGTTCAGTGGATAGATGGAAATTGTTACACTAATAGTACTCACTGGTTGCTGTTGATTAGTTTATTCACTGGCTGATTTGTACAGGTGTTATTTTTAATATTGCTCAATACAAAATGACCCCAAGTCACACAAAGAGAAAGATTCTCATGATTTAATCCTTTTAAAATCTGTGAATAAATTTTGTAGAACCCGAACAATGAGCTCTGGAACTTTTAAGTCCTGAAAGTTAGTATGATTACAGCAAAGAGATTTTGTTTCTGTTAGCTCTGTGTCTCAATAACCTGCGTGGTTTGAAATTACTGTAAGGTAGCTTACGAACCAATATTTGAGCCTGGAATTCAGGTTTGCTTTTTATCATTTCCATATGCTCTGTTTTAAACCTATGTTAAACTGTATATTTAAAGCTAGAAGTATCAAAAAATCCACATAAAAATATGTTTTCTCCATTATCAAAAGCTTCAATGCCATCGTCATTTGGGGAAAAAAAAAACAAAACAGTGAAATTTAAGTCTGTAAAACAGACTTTAAATAGTACTAAATAGAATGAACATCTGGCTTTCTTTTTGAAAGGTGCATTGATATTGTCAGAGGAGAATAAAAATGCTCATACAATGGCCCATGTTTGGAGTTTGCCAATACAAGAATATTTTATTCATTCAGTCTTCTCTAAGTTCCAAAGATAGGTGTTGACTTTGATGAAAAAATACAATGATATATATTTAGAATGACCAATCTTTCACATTTAAATCTAAAAATGTGCTGCTGCAGTTGGATTTTTCTCAGGGATGCCACTGAAGCAACATTGTCATCTCACACAGCCCTTCTATCCGGGATGACGGGATGCCAGGTTAAAGTATGACAGCTTGGTGCAACTCTTATTATGGCATTGTACTAATGCAGGACTACCTCTCTTTTGTTTCAGTCAAAGAGGTACTTTAAAGTGGCAAGGTCTTGAAAGTGAATTTTCATTGTCATATTTAAAAAAGTGTACCAGAGGCTGACTTTAAAGAAAGCAAGTTTTATGAACACTAGAGGTTTTGCAATTGCAAGAGACAGTTTCTCGCCTTTTCCTTTCATGTTTCCTGACTCTGAAGAATGTTCTGTGCTCCAGTCCTGCCCCAGAATTAATAACTTTCTAGTACCTTCTCACCAAAGGAAGAGCAACTCCAACAGTGCATTGCAGATTAAAGACATTCTCATTCACTTTAAATAAGATGTATTAATGGCAATTGATTGATCAAGATGTATTTACTCTTTTAAAGAATATTTTCAGTCTTTTTAAGCCCAAATCTTTACTTGTTGATAAAGAGCCTGGTACTAATTAAATCCTAAGCTTTCACATTTGTCAGCAAATGCCACCAATGTTGAGAGTGTTTTAGAAATGGGTGTTTTGGAAAAATCAGCATAAATTGTGCTATATTGCTTTCAAATTCAATGATGTTAATGACTAATAAATGTAGAATAATCCCTCGCTGATGCATAACTTAGTCTCTGGAATTTTATTAACACGTGTAGAGATAGCAAGTAGTATGCCACTTGTGTGAAGAAACATCATGTTTCTTCAAATATTGATTTCTTTGACGGGATAACTGAGGGATAAAGGAAAATAAATGCCCAGGAAATCAGTTAATTAACTGGGCACTAATATAATGTTTTACTACTTCATGATATGTTTACATGTGGCTAGGCTGCTCAAAATGACCACGTCCTGCTTGTCAAAACATGTGATGATTTAGATCTAAGAATCATAATGGACTTACAATATATGCTTTTAATCTTTCTCTTCTCTGTTGGTGGTTTCAGGCATGAAACAGACCTCACTTTCTACCATCTGCTCTCCATTTAAAACTGACATCAAGTTCAGTTCCTCTCTGATGCCTCCTTGTTTCCCAGCTTAGAACAATTCTATCCTGCAGTTCAGCCATCTCCCTATTATGCCTAGCCATTGGGTTGGCCTATAGGAAATGGGAGATCTAGGATGGCTTCAATATTGATGTCTCAAAATAAGCCAGGAAGACTTTTGTCCATGGAATGATGGTCACTATTGCTTAATTACAAGTCAGTTAGCAAAAACTGAAGTACGGTTTTATAGTTTTGTGTTTCTATGTTTAGACAAGTGAGCCATTGTATTTTATTTTATAGCTTGCTAATCATTCTGTTGTTAGATTGAACTATCTCAATATTCACATGGATATCGATGTCAGTTATATATTTCAGAGAGCTATTAGCTGCATAGATCAAATTTAATATTTCAAACCCAGTAGCTATGAACTCAGCAAATACTGTTAAGCACTTAAACTGTAGGGTGAACACTGTGTTAGGCATTTGCAAAATGGTGGGAAAAAACATCATGGAGCTTGGGGTCTAGGAAAGAAGATGAAACTTAAACAAATACTTAGATTTGTTTGTTAAAAATAAATTAGGAGGGCTGTTATAATGCTGAACAAACTCTGCTATCATCCAGAATCTCTGTTTTTTTGCAGTAGGGTAAGACATTGGGCTAATGATATTATTTTGGCTTAGAAGATCATTTTGGCTTAGACAATCAGAATTTGTTTTTCTAAGCTAACTGAACATTGACTGTATATTCACCTCAATATATCTATATCTCTTCATATCTATCTATTCATCTATCTATTCATCTATTATCTATCATCTATCTGTCATTCTATCATCTATCATCTGTTTTGCACAAATACTAGATCCAATACTTGTAGATAGACCTATACTCCAGTTTCTAGTTCTGTGATTTATGTTGAGTAATTACATATAGACAGTCAAATGGAGACTAAATAATCAGAATCAATCACTTTTTGTTATTTGGCTCTTCAGTGTACATATCTTCAGCTTTTTTGAGTTCTATGGACCAAGAAGCAAACTGTTCTTTGTATGTAGAAGAACCTTATTACACACGAGTAAGTTATTAGTAGTTGGAAACACTATTACATCAAATCATGTTTATTTACTTACTTGAATGCATCTGTATGCTTTTATGTGTATAAGTGTTTAAACTTTGAAAGTTTATTCTTTCTGTTTGGGGAAATTATGTTGGAGTAATTATATCTCTAGAGATGGTTTAATATTTCCACAATTATTTTAAGAGTCACTCTTGTTAGTTGATATGTTATTTAGACAAACAGTGCCTGTATTGATTAAGGGGCAAAATTAATGCATGTTTAGTTTCTTTTCAAACTGTGAGCAAGGGATTCCCATTAAATGCCATTGTATTCTCACCTATCAGTGAAATGACATCTGGGTCACAGTGGTATCTATCTTTACAGTATAAATCCCTTTGGCTATATTTGAAAACTGTCTGCACATAAAAGCAGGGATAGACTTCATGCTGTTATCAGCCTAATTTTAGTATATACAATTTAAGGTGCTGCTTGAAGTTTTGTTCTCTATGGTATAAATTTAGTAATAAATGTAGTCATTTGGCTGCTGTGCTAGCATTCTGGAATGTAGAGGTATAATGTGAAGAATTTTAATCCACATTACTTATTATAGAAAAGCATATATCATTTCGTATCTAAATATTAGTCTCTAATAAATAAGCAAAATTAAATCCTGACTTTGGGGATTTGGGATGTCTGCTCATTAGATATAAAAATGACTTCAATTGTTTACAATTGTTTTTCCAACATGTGACAAAAAATAAGTAAAGCATAAATTTGTTGCTCAAAAATTGAATACATACATATGTCTTCTATTAGGACTGAATGCATGGAATGAGTTCACTAAATACTTGCCATGCTAAAAGAAAACAATATTCCAGTAACTAATTTTCCAGCTAAGCTGATAGGTGGATTTTTTCATAAAAATTTTTTATTTATAATCTTCTAGAAAGTAATCTGTAATTGTCCTTTACAATGAAGATTTGAAAGCTGTACATTTCTATAAAGTATCTTTAATTGATATTATCCATACACTATCAATTTAAAAACTTAAAGTTTTCTTTGAAAAATCCTTAGTTTCAAATTAGCTGGGAATTTAGCTGACAAATGACCCAAAGAACTGTGGATTCTCTTAATTCTTTAAAGAAAGCTAATACAAATCTGTGTGATTCAAATGCAGGTTGAATTCATCAACATATTTTTATTATTATTTTTTGAGTGAGACAACATATACTGTTTCAGGGTCACAAAAGTGAGGATTTAATTCTTAGAAACTTAGCTAGAGTTACATCACTGCATCTCTAGGGTCATATACATTAGGAAAATCTCTCAATGAATATTTTTCAGTGCTAATGATGTATATGTAAGTATTCAGGATTTCTCTTAAATGTGCCAAAAGCAGTTTGATAAGACAAATGAATTTTCAATGCCTAGTTTCCTAGGAAAAATTACATGAATTGCTTGTAAAAGTTTTGCTCTGTGATATTAACATAAAATTTTAAGTCTAGAAATACTCTAATGAAAATTAGTATTTTCATGCAGCATTCTTCCACACTGAATAAATTAATTTATTCTATTTCTCACCTAATTAAACAGTAGTGATGTAATATGGCTTCCATTTGGATTTTTTTAACATTTTCCTAAATGCATAATTCAAATATGGATTGAATTTTCAATTAGCCGTTATTTGATATAATGATGGGAATTTGAGTTCTTTATTTTGATATTGTCTGTTGAGTGTGTGTGTGTGTGTGTATGTGTATGTGTGTGTAAGAGAAGGAGGGAGAGAAGGAAGAAGGGAAGGAGGATATTTTGGCACATGTGAATCTTAAGAAGTTTGAAAAGTAACTCATTTAACAGTTTAACTCAATCCTCTGTAAAAGAGATGAGAGGCATCCAGATGTTAACTTTGTATAATTAGTAGCTTTGCTTTTTGTTTTTTTATTTTTTTTTTAAGATTTTATTTATTTATTTGAGAGAGAGGGAGAGAGAGATCATGAGCAGGGGGGAGGGGTAGAGGGAGAAGCAGATTCCCTGCTGAGCAGGGAGCTGGAAGCGGGACTTGATCCCAGGACTCTGGGATCATGACCTGAGCCGAAGGCTGATGCTTAACCGACAGAGCCACCCAGGTGCTCCAGTAACTGCTTTTTAAAAGGAGGATTTGTAGCGGTTACCCCTACAGGGCTTTGCATGATAGAGTCTCTGCTTCCTTTCTGACCTCATCATCCACTTTCTCCATTGTTCAATCTGTTTCTGCCACACTCAGTTACTTTCCTATAGATATGCCAAAGATGCTTTCATCCCAGGGTCTTTGCACTTGGTTTCTCTAACAGGATTATTCTTCCCCAGGTAGTCCCAATTGCATTGACTTCCTTTGAATCTCTGCTCAAGAGCTACCTTGAACACTTTTTATACAATTAGAACTCCTCCAGCCCTGGTTCCCAACACACACTCATATATACTGATACTTTGTACCCCCTTACTCTGATTCAGATTTGCATTTTTTTTTTTGGCATGGATTATTCCTAAGTGGTGCTGTGCACTTTATAATGCACTGCATCAATTGTTCTACTATTAGGTATGCCTAGATAGATCAGAGAAAGCAGGTGGTAAAAGCCTGATCCATCATATTGATTATTATATATTTTTGACATGGGCCACATTAGTGTTTCATAAATTTATTTTATTTTGGCATAAAATGTCCCAGAATCATCTTTTGCATTTTCTGTTTTAAAACTGGAATAACCTATCCAACTCTAAAGGACTCTAGATGTTTTTAGTAGATGATGGTATTTAGAGAACACATTTTGGATATTAGGGGTGCTAATTGTTGTTGGGCTGTCATTGCTTCTAAGCATTTCAGTACATAAAGCTAGAAAATTAAATAGTTTTGAAAAAATCATGAGTTTATGGTATATTTTCAATTTAACATTAAAAGATTTTACTGAATATTTTAAAATTTATACTTGTATCACCTTTCTCTTAAGTTGGCCTTAACAATACCAAAGTACTTACTTACTGCTCTAACCTATTATATACATAGCTACAAATTAATAATAAAATAGTATTAGTAAAATTAAGATTGATGAATGAAACAAAACATTTCTTTGCTGCTCTATTTATCCTTGGATTATATTCTATTATTGATTTACAGGCAAAATACTGTTTTAGTCACTTGAAATAATTTTTTTCTGTGTGTAGTTATGTATCCAATTCATTTGTTTCAGTTTGTTTCCAGTTCTTACATCTCTATATTTCATTTCTATTTGTTCTGTCCATTCTTTTTTTTGAAGATTATTTATTTTTTATTTGACAGAGAGAGACACAGCGAGAGAGGGAACACAAGCAGGGGGAGTGGGAGAGGGTGAAACAGGCTTCCCGCTGAGCAGGGAGCCCGATGCCGGGCTCAATCCCAAGACCCTGGGATCGTGACCTGAGCCAAAGGCAGATGCTCAATGACTGAGCCGCCCAGGCGCCCCTGTTCTATCCATTCCTTATTCTGTTTCTCCTTCTCTGCTCTCTTTTTGGTTAACATAGTAATTTTTTGTAATCCATTTCTTGTCCTCTCTTTCTTAGCTATATTTTTGTGCAATTTTTTTGTGGTTGCTCTAGAAATAACAATATGCTTTTAGAACTTTTCACAATTTACTATCAAATAATATAGTAGTTTAGGAAAAATATATAAACATTACAGTGGCCTAATCCCCATTTCCTCCTCTAACTCTATGTGCTTTTGTTGTCATATATTTTAATTCTACATATGTTAGGAATTCCATAATATGATATTTTTGTTTCAAGTAATCAGTAATGTCATAAAGAAACTTTATTTCTTTTATATATTTGTATTTCTCATTTATTTACATATTTACTCCTCTTTTTCTCTTTATTTCCTCCTGCAACTCTAGGCTTCCATCTAATGTCTTATCTTTTCATTTCAAGAACTTTTAGCACTTGTTATTGTTGAAGTCTATTGCAGGTAAATTATGTCAGGTTTTGCTTATCTTAAAATGTTTCTATTTTGCCTACATTTTTTTTCTTTTTTTAGATTTCAATTTTTAAAAAAAAATTCTAGTTAGTTAACACATATGGTAATATTGGTTTCAAGCGTAGAATTTAGTGATTCATCACTTATATATAACACCCAGTCCTCATCACAGAAAGTGCCCTCCTTAATATTTATCACCCATTTAGCCCATCCCCTGCCCACCTCCCCTCCATCAACCCTCAAGTTTGTTCTCTATAGTTAAGAGTCTCTTATGGTTTGCTCTCTCTCCCCCCACCCCTTATGTTTATCTGTTTTGTTTCTTAAATTCCACATATGAGTGAAATCATATGGTGTTTGTCTTTCTCTGACTGTCTTATTTCACTTAGCATAATACACTCTAGCTCCATCCACATTGTTGCGAATTATTTGCCTACATTCTTGAAGGGTATTTTTGCTGAATATGGAAATTTAGGTTGACTTCCCTTTCCCAGCCCCATTTAGCATTTTGGGGGGAGTTCATTGTTTTGTGTCATCCACTGTTGCTGATAGAAAGTTGACTGTCCTGCTTAGGAGTGTTTTCTCTATATATAATGTCTGGGGGAAGGTGATGAGGGACAGAGAGGTATGTTTTTATGATATTCTTTGGTTTTCATACCTTTTACTGTACGTTCCCTGATATTTTTTTTGTGTATTTATCCTGCTTGAGGGTCACTAAGTTTCAGTGATCTGTAGGTTTATGCCTTTCATCAATTCTAGGAAGTTCTCAGCCATTATTTTTTCAAGTTTTTCTTCTCCATTATTTCTCCTTTACTTCTAGGACACCCATTATTCATTAACCCATTAGATATAGTCCCACTAGTCTCAGATTCTCTTTAGTTATTTTTTTCTTTTTTTTAAATTTGAACAATTCCTATTCCCCTACCTTCAAGTTCAGTGAGCTTCTCTTCTGCTATATGTCTATTTTTATATGTATCAAAAACATTATTCTTTTTTTTAAAGATTTATTTATTTGAGAGAGAGAGAACGCATGCACACAGTGGGGGTGAGGGGGGGCAGAGGGAGAGGGATATAAAACCTCAAGCGGACTCTGTGCTGAGCATGGAGCCTGATGTGAGGCTTGAGCTCATGACACTGAGATCATGACCTGAGCCAAAATCAAGAGTCACATGCTCAACTGACTGTGCCACCCAGGCGACCCAAAAAACATTATTCTGATATTACATTTTCCTCTCTAGCTTTTCCATTTCATTCTTATTTATAGTTTCTGCTGAAATTTACCATATTTTTATACATGCTACCTATCTTTCTCACTAGACTTTTTAATATTTTTATCATAGTTATTTTAAGGTTTGTATCTATTAACTGCAGATTTGCCCATATTGACTGTGTTTTCCATTGATTATGGGCCATAATTTCCTGCTTCTGGTGTGTACCACAATTTGTTATTTTATGCTGGTCATTATAAATAAAAATAGACTAGATAATATTTACCTCTAGAAACATATATATCACTTCCTCTGTCGTGTTGCTAATCTGTAGCTGAGCTGGATCACAGTTTGTTGCCTTCTTAGTTATTTTTAGTTCACTGTTGGCTTAAAAATTTTTGAGGTCAGGGTCAGGGATTTCTTTTCATCAAAGCTCTCTTCCCCCCTCTCTCTCTCTGCTTTATAGCCCACCTGTGAGCTTTTTTGGTTGCAGGGGAGTTGTCTTTGCTCTCCAGCTGCTAGTATCCCATCCCCTCACTCACACCCTCCACCACTTTCTATAGCTTGAGAGACCAGCTTCCATATTGATTCCTGCCTACAGCCTTTGACTGGCCAATGTCTTGCACTCTCAGAAGGCCTCATTAACCTTGGAGGGATTTTTCTCAGTTCTCCTGTTCCCAGGTTTCAGCCGGCTGCTGCCTTATCGTTTTAAACGGCCCTGGGTCCCTCAGGGTTATTTTTCTCAGTCCTCTCAGTCCCCAAACCTTTAGTGAGCTGTTTCCTTTCCCTTGGGGAAGATCCCTTTGGAGAGGGAAATATTTCTCTTCCGTCCTGACTTTCTCCCAGCTTTCAATTGACTACTTCCATGTTCTCAGGGAAAACCTCATGTACTATGGAGGGATCTCTCTCAGCTTTCCTGCCATATCCTCAGTTTTTGGCAGCATTCTTACTTGCTCTTAGTGAAGGCTATTTTAGTTCGTAGGGATTTCTTTTCTATTAAATATTTTTTTGAAAATGTAAAATATTTATGATTGCATTTGATAGCATATAACAAGATCTATTAAAAGATCTCATTTAAGGGCGCCTGGGTGGCTCAGATGGTTAAGCATCTGCCTTCGGCTCAGGTCATGATCCCAGGGTCCTGGGATCGAGTCCCGCATCGGGCTCCCTGCTCCTTGGGAGCCTGCTTCTCCCTCTGCCTCTCTCTCTCTCTCTGTCTCTCATGAATAAATAAATAAAATCTTTAAAAAAAAAAAAAAAAAAAAAAAGATCTCATTTACATCCTTATCCACTCCACCCTGGGTCTCTCTTCCACCTATCAGTAACTGTTTTTATTTTCAAGGCAAATATTGGCTTTTTATTTCCATTTGAAAATATAAGTATGTATCAATTCTAGTGTATTTTTCTTCTTTGTAACATAAAATATAGCATAATATATATACTATATGCAGCTTGGTTTTTTTTTTTTTTTCCATTAATAAATCCTGGCCATTATTCCACAATAGTATATAGAGGTCTCCCTCATTCTTTTTAACAGCTGTATATGATTTATAATATTCAATTCTCTATCTGTATTTTATAGTTTATTCATCTTGTCCATTACTGATGGCTATTTGGATCGTTTTCAGTCTTTTGTTACATACCCATAATGTTACACTGTGCATGTACAGAATTTATATACTGTTTTTCTATAGCTTTAAGTTATATTTTTAAATTTTTTTTTTACTGTTGGTTTAAGACCTAAGATACAATTAGTACTCTAATTGAGATTATAAAGTGCAAAATTGTTCCTACATTACTTATGAGGTGCCCAACTAAAAGAATATATGGAATTCTGATTTTACATATATAATTCTTTTGGGCATCTACTTCCCATTACAATGTATCATGAGGCCCAAGAAGGTATTGCCAACAATGTTTTTGGAAAACTGTCAAAATTATATATATATATATCTTACAAGCAATAACTTTGAAGGGTCAATTTCATATCTTGTTATGAGTTGTGGATTAGATATTTTATTAACTTAAACTGTATGCCTGAATCTAAAGAAAAACTGGGAGACCAACCTGAATATTTACAAAGTAAATGTTAACAGTATGTGTAGAGTCACTAAAATTTTGCAGGTGCCATAATAGAATGAAAAGGGGAAAAAAACCATTTGAAAGTAATTTTGTCAAGCAAACTCAGCACTTCACTTCATGACATCTACTGAATATCCATATGGTGTGTGGTCTCTGCCGTAAAATGGGGCATTTATAGGTCGAGCTTCCATTGCAAGAGTATGTGGAATTTATATTTCAGCTCAAAATCTTGCACTTTTATTTTGAGCAGAGGATATACAGATTATCTCATATTCTATATATATTCTATATATGTATATATAGAATTGTATGTGTTTATATATAAATTGCTCTCTCTATATATATATCTCATATATAGATAGATCTCTGTCACATATATATGAGAAAGAGAGAAAGATGATAGTATGTGCCCTCTCTTCAGTCTTGTACCTTCAGTTGCTGCAGAAAATCTCCACCCAAAGAGCCTGTTGTGTCCTCAACTCGGCATTCTTTCCTGATAATCATGATTTCCTGGACCTCTTGAATTGTTTTGTGTCTATTTCTATATGTATCTGTGCTTTCTATACAATTTTAAATTTGAATCACTGTTTACAGTTGCACAGAGCATGAAGGTTTAGTAAATTCTTTTTAGAAGTGGATATATAAATAAATCAGCTATCTGTGTTTGAAAAGTCTAAACTAAAGTGCAGTTGTATGCCTCAGCTTGTCAGTGGATATTTATGAGGTGAGCATAACACTATAACAGTTATAGCAGTGAAATATATCCTGTGCAGATAGCTAGTAAAGGAGTTCACAAGCCTTAATGCCCACAGAATTTTAATGCTCAAGAGATGGGAAACATGGCACTTGCTCTGGCTAACACTACTATTACTGGCTACAATGAAAATGAATGGGTGAAATCAGTTTTCAAAGACTGTAACAGAGTTGGGGTCTACATACTTAACCAACAGCAAATATGTCAGTTTCTACTGTTACCTTGTTTTCATCTCGTTAGAGCAGTAACAGCACTGGACAATTTTATTTTGGGTATCAATTTCCTACTTCTATGTATGATGAGACCCAAGAGAAGGTATTGCCAACAAGGATTTCTGGAGAAATGTCAATGAACTTCTTAGATACTTGTTAAATGCCTGAAAAATCACTTAAGTGAAGTTAAAGCTGACAGATTCTATTGTGAATTTAGACTTTGTTATGACCAAAGTTTTATTTGTGATTTATCCTTGATACATTTTGTTCCTTCTTAGGCTGAGGGAAAGTGGGTAATGGAGTAAAGCTTCTGCACAGAGCTCTACTCTAAGAGATGAATTGATACGTTAATGCATTTCAAGTTTATAAAGAATGAGTCACATTATGCTTATTTTTTTTAGAAGCCAAAGAAAACAAAGTGAAGCTTTCAGTCATTAGACCTAGGGTATTTATTCTTATAGGAGAACTTTTGGGATTTTATGAAGAATATAGTTTTAATATGCTTGCAGGTATAAACTTCAAGTTCATATTAATTATCTAAGTTAACTCAGATTAAGTTCAAATTAATCATCATTTGACATCAGCTATTTGCAGAGTACTTCATTAAGTCCCACCAGAATAAGAAAAGGCAACAAAAAAGGGAAGTAGACATGATATTATCTTTTCGTATAAGATAGAAGTTGAGGTAATTCATTTGTTGGAGGGTTTTGAAGGTTTAGCTCAATATGGAGTCTTCATGAATAAGAAAGTTGAGATTTAAGAAAGAAATATGTATTAGTTTACATTTACTTATAGCTTGTCTACTTCTAAAGAAGTCTTGAGAAAAAACCTACCATAAAACTTCAGAATAAAAATAAAGAATTATGGGCAGAAGTCAAGATATAAATCAAGATACCATACATTAAGGGTGGTAATAACTTCTAGAACATCATGTGCCTGAGCTTTTTGAAAGCCAACTCACAAAGAGAAAGGCTGAATCATGGTTGCCATTATATAATATAAAGGAAGCACATAAACTTACCAGAAGTGATAAGCTTTTTTCTAGCTAGCTCTGAATTTCAATAATTGATCCCTTAATATCTGTGTCCTCAGTAGCAATTTTCCAAAATATAAAATTCTCTTTATATGACCACGAGTCATTTGGGCTCTTAATGTGACCAAAAGTTGAGGAAATGGTGTCATAGATCTAGATCTAGGAAGGCCTTTCTAAAGAAAAGTAAAGAAACCAAGTCCAGGTATAAATAAATAGTTTACTGGTGACCTGGCTTAACATAGGCATGAAAATCTTGAATAAGTTATCAAAATACATTTTTAATACAAACATAAGCAAAATCTTATAGTGAATTACAGTTTTAAAGGTAGGTGAGGGTGGAGTTATTTGAGCCAAATGAGGATTGAGAGGCTTGCATTGTGCCTGCTCATTCCCTTCCTGTGCACCACGCCAGCCATAGTAACCCCCGAGGCACCTTGTAGAACCCACAGGTCTTCGTGGACTTCAGTATGAAAAAAACCTGACCTAGAGAGATGGCTAGTATTTCACTTAGAACTTCCCTCTTGAAGATAGTTTTGCCAACTGATCTGGAGGGAAAGAATTCCAAAGTTATCACGATTAGTGCCTGAGGTATAAATACTCTACATTATTGGTTGAATGGAGAAATATATGCTCTAGATACCAGGGGTATGGTTAGAAAGATTGATGTGGTATGAAAATGGAAGAGCTTCTCTATATTCTTATTTAAATCAATCCCAGTCTGCATAGCACTTGAGATAGGCTGTGTGTGCATGCGTATGCATACACACACACACACACAGACACACACACACACACACACACATTTTAAAAAATTAGGTTGTTTGTGACCTGAACAAGTGCTTGACCAGGCATTTCATGGAAACTCCCTGAGTTGTATATCGTAAGAATGAAAATGCTAACTGTGGATTATAAGATATTTTGATCACTGGCTTGTGTTATACCCATACACTCTTGAGTAGAATTGCATTCAGATGGGCTCACCCAGGATGTTAAATAAATACAACTCAGAGACAAGTAAACAAATTGACCTACAGGAACATGGAATGCTGAAACACTTTGGCACGGTTCGTTGTTGGGAGTGACCTCAAGAGTGCGTAGTTGACAGATTCCTCTGGGAATAAGATCCCTGATGGAATACTGAATAAAAATTCCCTTCTGGCCACTAGTTTCTTTTTTTCTTAATTATTCAATTTTTATCTTTTCCTCTTTAGGGCTACTCTCTTCCAGTTTCTCTCTCTTTTCTTCTCTCCTTTTCCACGGCTGTATTTTTCTCCTTTGTAATCCTTTTTCGCGTTCAAATTTATACTTATTCTGTCTTTCTGTTTCTGAGGTCTAGTCATTATGGCTTCATTCATTTATATGTTTATCATCCACCTCTTCATTTGTTTCTAAGTATTTATTATGAGTGCTTTATGTTAGCCACTGCAGTGACACAGGGGGGTATGGATCGTAAGTACCTATTTTTTATTGAGAGCTTACTAAGTGCCAGGTAGTGTACAAAGTGCTCTCTGCATATTCATAGATTCAATCTTTATAGCAGTTCTAAGAATAGGTCGAATTTTTATTCCTGATGAGGAAACTGAGACACACCGCAGTGAAATGAGTTGCCTATCATCACACAGTTAACAAGTGGCAGAGCTGCAACCCATAACTAGGGTGTTTGAACCCTTAGACTTAATCACTGTTATCTTTCTTTAGATATTCAGGCAGACAATTATGGCATAATGTGCTTTGGCTGTAGTGGAGATGCTATGGGAACTTTGAGGGGAAGAGCCCCGTGACTGGGAGAACAGGGTAATGCTTAACAGACAAAGTAACTCTTGAACCTAACTCCTCCAAGTTACCATCTTTTAGATTTCTGTAAAATAAAAATACACCCCCACATTATCAGCGCTTGATAAAAAGTGGAAAACACCAAGTCCTTGACTAGGACGGGAAAAGGTATTTATTTATTTATTTATTTATTTTGTTAATGGGTGTGTGTTAAAACACAGGCGTGTATGTGCGTTTAACAGGTGTTTTTAGTACTTGCCTCAGTAGACGTTTGACAGCTGATGATCAGTCCTTAATCCCAAAGTTTGGAAGAGTGGAGGTCAGGACCTCAGAGTCAAAATCAATAGGGTTTTCTTCATTTGAGTTTCTATGTCTATAATTAAACCATATCAAATGAAATGAAAAATAATTATGTCTGGCATAATTTAGGCATTGAAGTGATTTTAAGAATTTAGGTGAACTATGAATCTCATTTTTTTAAACTATCCAATTGCTTAAAGTAGGTGAATCCGAGTCACTAAGATTAATCTGGTGTGTAGAACAAAAGTGGTCAGAGAAGGGGCCCTATATCTACATCTAGTTAATTAGTGATCGCACTCAAGTAAAAGTAGAGATTCATGATAACTTCTTTTCAAAATTATGCAGAAGAGAGAAAACTTTTACTTTTTTGGTCCATAAATACACAAGAAAAAGATGTCATTAATTCATATCTTTGCTGCCATAATATAATTATTCATGTATTTGTTGGATTCTCGAAAGACTCCAGAAGATCATATTTTTAATGTTCATTACTGTTTTCATAGGCATAGTTCAGATCTATTTCTTATTGCATATATAGTTACACTATTGTGGCTTAGAAGCACTGTTTTATTGCTTTGCTCAAATATTTATTAATTATGTCATTTTTCCTACCTGTCTCCCTTGAAAAAAAATGTTGAAAGAAGGGATATGTCATGAAAATAACATTTTAAATGTTTCCATGGCTTTTGGTGTCATACTTAGCTAATCTGGAGAAGAGCATTTTTTCACTTAGTATTCTTTCTAAAGATCTTGTTTGAAGGTTCTAGACAATACAAAAATATAGTCTGAGTGCATGACCTATGACCATTGCATTACCAAGGATTTTGACCTCATTCTCAGGTGGCCTTCTCTATGCTTTTCTCACACTCCCTTTTGCACAGATATTATTTGTAGACATCAGGTACAAAGTAAGTAATAAAATTGACAATTGTAATAATGTTGCCTCCAAATTATTTAGAGGATATATAATTTGGTGAATGTCTCTGCCTTTTAGGCAAAAGTTAATGGAAACTAGTTTGCTTTTTTGCTTTTCTCTTCATTAATTTCTGAAATATCTAAATTTATAGAGCAGACATTTTTGACAGAAAAATGGACCAAAACCCTTTTTGATGTTCCAGGCTTTCTTCTCCAACAGTATTTGTTGTTTCTTTTGAATATTCCCAGGTATTGGATATTTAAAACAAACTTATTGTTCACATTCAGAGAGAAATAAAGAGAAGTTCTAAAATCTAAAAGTTAGAGAGCAGATATTAGGACAAATAGGAAAATCTCAATAAGATGATAATCCTTACCCTAAATTGGAAAGCAGTATGCTAACTTTTGGCCTATTGAGAAATCTGGATGTGATTTATGCAGTACTGGGTATCAGCAGGGTCATACCAAGGAGAGGGAAAGAGGAGATCTTTTATCAATAATTGAAAACTTTGTTTTCAAATACTTCTTGGATTATTTACAATGACATATGAAACAACGTGTCTTTGTAACCTTTCTTGAAGTGCCGAAGGAGTTGGAATATCAAAGTCTCTTTAAAAATGTGGAATGCAAATGAATAGTCACCATTTGGAGAGGCCACATAATGATGGTGTGTAGTTGTGCACAGAGAGATGGTCAACCACAGAGGCCAAATTTTCTAAGTCTTTTGCAAAAGCCAGTTATAAAATGCAATCACAAAGAGATGACATCTCTTGCCTCTCTCTCTGACTCCTGATCCTCAGCCTCTTACTACTTCTCAAGTGCATTCCTCATGTATACATTTTAGAAGCACCAGTTTTATATCAGTTTTAAAAGCACCAGATTGCATAAAGGAGTACTTTCATTTAAATCCATTATAGAAGGAAACATAGGGTTTGGCTTTGATATTTTTATTGCTAAGATAGTAATGCTGCACTTTAAATAGCAATAACATAGTTCTAT
Organism: Phoca vitulina; assembly: GCF_004348235.1. Taxonomy (NCBI): domain Eukaryota; kingdom Metazoa; phylum Chordata; class Mammalia; order Carnivora; family Phocidae; genus Phoca; species Phoca vitulina. The sequence goes on along the minus strand of NW_022589706.1, from coordinate 58,939,982 downwards.
TTTACATAGAGTTTTTTCCACTCTTATTTTACCATCCCATTGTGTAGATGAACTTGCTGTGGAAAAGATCTGAATGAACCACCATGCTTTGACCCAAGGGGAAAAACATGACTTCGTGGTTCATCTTAGCATTGACCTGTTCTTGCGTAATCATTTACTGTATCATGGTAGGAAAACTAGGTATCCTTATGCTTTTTTGTAATTGCTTTAATATTTCAATAATGATTTCTTTTTCTTTTCTAGGGCCGGTGCATAAACTTCTCCCGAGTTCCGTCTCAGTAAAAGGAAAGCAGGAAGACCAAGAAGGTATGAAGATACATCTTCGCACTGCTGATTTCCAACCAAATGAAAAAAAAAATAAGTGCATTTCAGAAGTTTTTGGAAGAACAGCTTTCTTCCTCTCTGCCTTCTGCTTTGCTTGCACCAAACATTTTTAAATACTTGTTCTGCCATCTACATGAGAGTTGATGAAACCCAGTGGTAACTCATGATTCATGACATTGAAAATAAAGACTAGTGTTAATCTACATGCTATGGTTTATAGAAGAAAGTTTGTTGGAATGTTGAGAGGAGGAAAAGCAAAAGCAACAGCATGAAGATGATATCGAAACAGGGACCACGGTACAACTGGCCGTGACGGATCTGTAATGGAGAGAGGAGTGCTTTACATGGAAACATGGCACTTGCGTTTTTACATCACAAGATTTTCCGCCACAGGCGAGTATGAAATTTCCCACCAGGCCAAGCAAAGACAGGAGTCCATTGCCTTATAGCTATGTCAGATCACAGAATCCTCCCAAGTCCCCTATCACAATGTGCCTTACGGGAAGCTTCTGACTAGAAAATCTTGTCATTCTAACACTGAAAGTGCACACGCATGACAAAATGTAGACAGGATGCCTCAAGGTATTGGTAGCAAGCAAGATTTTGCCCTTTAGTTTTTGAAGACACCTTTCTTTCATTATGCACTCAGGAAAAGAAGAAAATTAATAGAGCGTTATTCCACAGGAAGACAGCCTCTAACCAGAGATCTTGAGTGGAGTTTAAGGGACTTGTGCTTTGAGAACTCGTCCCTGGGAGTGGTCGATTTACCCCACTCTCTATGTTTAGGGTTTAGTAGTGCATAAAGCATTAATATCTGTAAACATACCGGGAGTTTGTTTTGCTTTTAATTTAAAGGAAGTGGTAACCACAAAGCTTCCGCTCAGGGTTTTTCCTTCCTCCAAGTCTCCAAGGGCTCTTCAGCGTCACAAGCCAGCAGCTCTCTTTGCATGAAAATTTCAAAGTTTAATTAATATAATTAAAGGCAACAGCAAGCAGCAGCCTGTGAAGATTTTGCTCATCTTTTTTATGCCTTTTGACATTGAATGACCTATTACTGTATGCGCATTACTTGGATTTTGAGGGGCACTCTACCTTGGTTATGATTCAGTAGAGAAAAAAAGACCTCCTCTCATCAGTTTATAAATTAAATTTTCAGGAGGTTCGACCACCACAAAACATCGAAATGTATGTATTATAATTTTTTAGAAAAACCACCATCGTGTCACGTCGACGATGCCAAATTATGTTAGCGTGAGCGGAAACACTGTGGGGGAGGAAGAAGGCAGCAGCTGAAGAAAAAAGCTCAAATGATCTAGTCACTTTCGATACTGTACTTCAGATGCGAAATGGATATTCGACTCGAAACCTGACAAAGCGCGCCTGCTTTGATGTGAACTGGTACAGACAATGACCAGTGGCTGGGTCAGTGGGATGTCTCTCTGCGAGCACAAAGGCTTATCAAATGACACTAAAAATAAGTTCAACAACCATCACATTGGAAAGGAGAAGGTGAACATTTCATGTTTGGTGGGCATGTGAGTGCACAAGACGGAAAGAGCGATTCGGATCATCCCGGTATAATTACCCCCATTGTACTCTTAATGGAAATTTCAGAGGACGGGAGCAATTCTGTTGGTTGGTGTCTAGATTTGTGGCACGGCTCCAAGAAGCCTTACTCACACAAATATATATATACATGCATATCCTCTAGCTTGAATCATTTGCTCAAGTTTATTTATGTCACTGGCTGGCTGGATCCAAAGTCATGTGTCTACATATTCATAAATAAAATTTTACCTGTGCCTCTGCTACCATTTTATTTAAGCCCACATAAACTCAAGCTTTGTTTGGCTAAATATATAATTGTCCTGGTTAGTTTCAGGACAGAATTATATTCGTTCCAAGATGTCGCTTATGGTCACAAATGATACTATTGGCATTAATTATCCATGTGTGCAAGTGCAACTTGGAAAGACTGATATACACCCAATGAGTTCTCATAGACCTTTGTTCTACATTTGCATCTGGGACAGCATGTATTGCTGTTTTCTTAAATCGGCGCTTCATTTCTGATCCATGCACACCCATAAATGGTATTTAAGAGCTTCTACAGAAGCTAAGGCTGTTTCTTTGGTAGTCACTTGGGATTTATCTACTATCGTATGGCATTTGTATGGCATTTAGATTTTGCCACATGAGCAATGTGAGTAGACCTCTGTCCTTAAAGGACAAAATAGGTTTCTGTAGATTGTAATTTAAATGGGTTTCCAGTTCTAATGCCACTATGAAGAGCTCTCAGTGAAGAGAGAGAGGCAATGGTCTATATGTAGACTTAAAATGTACCATTCATAAAGTTCAAAGACAGATGGAATTTCATTGCACTTAAAGATATGAACCAGATCTATGCTGTTTTCTCTCATTTTATCATCTAGCACATAGAAGAATTTGCTTTGAAAGAGTGCTGTTTACTCACCAAAGAATTAAATCAAAAACCTCTATACCTTTTAAGCAGGAAAATAAAAGGTTAGAATAAAACCATTTCTATAAGTTTAATATCATTTTTAATATTTTATAGAGAGAAGTAGTTCCTGTTTCATTTTCTGGACATAATGTCAGTCAAGATCTACTTTGTGTATAAACGAGGAAGTCTTTATCCATAATCCATTTGTGTTGCATAAGGTTGCAACAACAATTAAGTGGGAAATGATTCCTAACTTATGTGTCTACTCTGCCTGGAAAGAAAGTTTTGAAGGCATCTATATATATTTCATAACAATGTCTGTTCTTTATGGATTTGATCCATAAATATTTATCTATCTGAAAACTTTGATACTTGGAATGTTTTCCTTAAAGCATTTGGTGCTCCAAGAAAAAACATTTGGTGCTAAGAGTTGCAGCACTGTTGCCTTTCCCCAAGTTAATTCTATTTTAAAAATTTATATTTCCTTCCCAATGAGATGCAGGGTAAAATTTGAGACCCTCCATTAAGTAGGGAACAGCATCTGTCACCTATAGTTAATTCTTATTTTGACAAAAATATAGAAGGTTTAAGCCTCCTATATTTCAAATTGTTCGAGAAATGATTTGCTTATATTCCCCCTGAACTTTATTTGAACCATTTTAAGTCATAAATTATTCAATATTTGTTTTTCTAATAAATCCTTACTGCATGTAAGATCTGGGTGTCTCTGTGAAGTTAATAACTTTACTACCTAAATATCACTGACCATTGTTTACTGCTCAGAGGCAATTTATTAGTTTAGTTTTCAAATCAAAACATTGTCTCTATTATGGCCCAAAGGTATTTAAAACATTTTTTGATTGATCAGTTTCCATACACCATTTTTGAATTTTAAGAGAGCAAAATATAATTAGACCACACGTACAAGTATTGGAAAGCACTGTAGTTTCCTCCTCATGGCAAAGCCTGTGCTTAACTTTTATTAGGTTTTGGACAGCTTCACATTACTTTAGGAAGAAGTTTTTTAGTGTTGTATTACTAAAAAAATTTTGGTGGGTATATAATTCAGGAGAGAAATATATACATTCTTTATTCTAATATGAAAGGAAATACATAATCTAGAATCAGAATAACTGGTACATTTGTCATATGTTTAAAGAAAGAAAGGGGCAGGTGAGGCTAGCGAATGTCTGTTTACAGGTAATGAAGTTGAGTACCGCCATGTATTTTAGTCTTGGGGCTAGATCAGTACTTTGCCTAGTGAATTTCTGTGGCATATTTCTGAGAACACTTTAATTTTAGTATATTCCTATACTTGCTAGGATATAATTCAGTAAAATTGACCAAAGGAAAAAAATTTTGAGAACTCATAATGCAGCAAGCCCTGTGCTGTTTTTTTTAAATATATTTTATTTTTGCACTCTTCTGCCAAAAGAAAATGCTGATTAAAAAGTACACAGTAGAACATGCAAATTTATATTAAAATGTGCTTGTTCAGATTATAAGACCTATATTAAGGTAATGTGGGGTGTGTGTGTGTGTGAGAGAGAGAGAGAGAGAGAGAGAGAAAGTGTGATGTGCTACATATGCTCTTAGCTTAGGAAACAGGTGATGAATGGCCTAGCCCATAGAGCTAGCTGCTATTAACTTGCTGAAATTGAGCTGATCAGCTTCTCAACCATAGACTAGAGATGGACTGGAGATAATCTCAAGTTCCTTCCAGCTCTGACAACATTTCTGTGAATATAGTCATATTGGAGGTTTTAGTATTTATGTATTTCATATTTTTAATGACTGGCCTCATTTGGAGAGCACAGCAATATTAGCTCTGTAAACTGCCATTTAGTTACCAAAAAGACACTGAACCATAGTACATAATTTTATAATTAGCCATAATAGAGTAATTTCTCATTTAATTTCTTACAACTGGAATTTGTCCAAGAGGCAACTGATAATAAAATTCATATCTGATGAAACCTCTGAAACGATGAGTAAAAAATATTGGGAAGTGTATCTGTGTATTTCACTCTGACTTTAAAGTCGTAGCAGGTGTCTCAAAGGCATATGTAAAGATGTATAGAAATTGTTACAATATACTTATGCTACCAATTTTAATGATGAGGTACTTTGTACACTGCAGAAAGTTAAATTATTAAAACCTTCTTTTCCTTAGTCAAAATTAGAAAACAATTTTAATCGACAGTAACTATGCCATGTTCCCCATAGGAAGTATTCAAAATGGCAAACGTTTTACTGAGTAATTTGAATATTACTTAGAATATGTAGTATGTTAGAATTGCTAAACTTTGACAAAGTCACCATTGTTTTATTGTAGGAGAAAACTCTGGAAGTAAGAATTAAAAAAAAAGGACGCTTCACATTGTCTCCTAATCACTGTAAAGTTATTTGTTTTAGGTGAATTATATTTGCAAGATTGTAAATGCCAGTGGATAACCCAAAATAAATTGTAAAATTTATTAAAGTGTACATTTAAGTAGATCTCAATTTGGTTAGAAACATCACGAGTTGATCTTGTAGAATATATACTATCCAAAAGATATGCATTGTCTTTATGTACTAAAAGCAAGGTGATTCAACAATTTAGATGCAAAACAAAGGAACTGAGAGCTTCCAAAGTCATAGATAATAGAAAAAAGAAATTGTTACATCATGAGCCAAAGTGGAAGCAAATGTAAACCTCTAGCCATGATTTTGTACTCCACCGTCTGATTTGCATAAGTAACTGGGGAAAGAAAAACTCAATATAAAATAAGATTGACTAGTTCTAGCAGATGACACCTGTAAATAGAATTTTTACCAGTTGAAATTCTGATGTGAGATGAGATGATTATCATTATCACACTAAAGTCTTCTTTTGAGTTCTTTTTTTAACATCCTATAATCCTAAAAGTCTCTGTTAATTAAATAGAGCAATGACAGACCTTCATCTTCTTTAAATATTTTGTTTGTGTGAGGCTGTCACATGGAAAGAAAGATTATATTTTAAACAATATGTTCAAGTGTAAAAAAATCTTCAGCAAATACTTAATGTTTAAAAAAATGGGAAAAAGTTCCAGGACTTTTGTAATTAACATCATGGGATTCTTCATAAGGACCTGAATATCTCAGAAAGATTGAAAAGATTTTAAATATATTTTTTTAAAAAGGATATCAAAGACTATATTACTCAATATTCAGTGTGTTTTATCTCATTTTAAAGGATATTAGTATGATTAGAATAATAAAGCACAACACTAAAAACAAAAGAAAATCACAATGACATAACTGTTTGTTCAATATCTGTATTCCTGCCACCATCCAGAAAGCACTGAAATGATGTATTTATATCAATGATGTTAAAAATTTAATTCAAACGATAAAGACCAGTTTACAAGTAGTTTCAAAATTATTAAATCTATTGGACTGGTAAAGATAGTATAATTATCAAATTATTTCTTCTAATCATGTATAAAATGGAAGGGATTACTGTGCTTCAAAAGATTTCCCTCAACTCTTCAAAAATCAGTCCAATAATCTCGACCCAAGGTCATTATGCCTATGTTTATAATTTCTAACTTTGAAAAAATGTTCTTAGTATCAATCGAGAAGAGAGGGCTTGTATTACACTTCTGATGCTTCTATCACAAATTACCACAAACTTAGTGGCTTAAAACAACACAAACTTCTTCTCTTGAAGGTCTGGGGGTCAGAAGTCCAAAATCCGTTTCAATGAGCTAAAAGTTCCGCGTCAGTTCCTTCTGGAGGCTCTGAGAGGAGGATTTGTTTCTTTGTCTTTTTCAGCTTCTAGTGGCCCCTGTAACCCTTGGCTTGTGGCCCCTTCTTCCATCTTCAAAATGTATTATTTCAACCTCTGCTACAAGCATCACATCCCCTTTTGTTTTTCTGGTTTCTTTTCTCAAAATCTTTCACATAATCATATCTGCAGAGTCCCTTTGCCATGAATGGTAACAGTCACAGGTTCTGGGGATTAGAACATGGATATCTTCTGGGGGCATTATTCAGCCTATCACAAAGATTAGAATGACTTACCTTTCATTAAATATTTCCCTTGTGTCTAACACCCTAAGAAAATACAAGTTGAGTTCAACTGTCTCCATTAAATCCTTGCCTGCCCATATCCTTTAGATCTTGTCATCACACAAGTGATTTTGTTTTTGGAGGAATTCCATTTGTCCCCATTCTACTGCTTCATATTTTACTTGAAATTTTTCTCAGAAAAGGAAAAATGCCAGAGGATAAATTCTTGGAAGATTTTTTGCCAGATGATAAACCTCGCACAAGGCTGAAAAGCATATGGGCAATTTTTTGTTGCCTCTGGAGAATTTACCTGGCCTATCTGCCCAAGCCCAGAAGTTAACCCAGATTTACTCCCTGTGATACTTTATGCTGCCCTACTGAAAATCTATTTAGAAAGTATTGAAATACCACTAGAGCCAAAGGACAAAAATAAGTTGATGTTGCTAACATCAGCAATATACATATAAAATGAACTTGAGAAACAGTTCTTAAATTATTGTATTAACTATTTTGTGCTAAATTATGTGGCATTCCCACATGGTACACCCTGTGTTTATATAGGTCACTGATTGCAATCTTACCTCTCATACATTATATATAATATATGTATATTATGTATATATGTATATTTATGTATGTATATGTATATAAATCAAACCATATAATATATATATAATATATATATAAAATAATTATCTGTTGAATTTTCGGTTGTGAAATGTATGTTCTACAGTGACATCGGATACATTCCACAGCCGAAAATTCAACAGATAACTATTGAATGCCTACTGCGGGCCAGACAATGTGTGGCTCACCAGGGAAGTGGTATAATGAATCAGCTGAACTTCCCTTATAGGGGAGAAGAAAATACTTCCCATGAATAGGTAATAAGTGGGATGACTATTTTAAATGTGTGAGTTCTGTGGTTGCAAATACTTCCCATGAATAGGTAACAAGTGGGATGAGTATTTTAAATGTGCAAGTTCTGTGATTGCAAATAATGATGACTTAACTGGGTTGCAGGTTTCAGGGAAAAACTGGAAGAAGCAAGAACTTTGAAGGGTAAGGACACAAAGGAAGAAGGAAAGAAGAATGTTGTAGACAGTGGAGAAGCATGCCCTAGAGTTAATAGAAACTTAGGCTGTCTGTGACAACCCAGAGATAAGAATTACCAACCAGAGAGCCAAGAAGGGTGGCAAAAGATGGCTCAGGGTGGTTTAGGAAGGGATCAGGAGGCATAGGGCCCTGTTCACTCTTTTTTTACTATATCTTCAGGATGGAAAGAAGTCATTCAGCAGGTGTCGGAGGTCTATAGCAGGAAAGCAAGATCAGCAGGTTGACATTTTGAAGCAGAGATTAGGGAGGGGACCATAAAGGAAAAGGTGTATCGCAGATACTTCGGCATCTCTCCTCAAACCCTACATCCCTGTGCACTGTCTGGATAGTACATTTCTGAGCTTGTCATACCTCCTTGAATTATGGGAGCATTTGTTTTCTACTGCCTCAATTAAAACCTACCCCTCAGTTTTAAACAGATGCCATGTGTTTAAAGTTAGAACTAGTCATTCTTGCTTCACACTTGTATTTTTCTGTTACTTTTAAAGATCCAAAAAGAATACTACTATTTTGAATAATTTGGCCCACAGTACTGCCTACCCCCCCACATCCCATGTCTATGGGACTTCTCTGCCCTGTGCTGAGATCTCTGGGGTCTGACCCCCACCTTGTCTCTTGTTGCCACGCTAAGTTCTTCAGCCTTACCCCCACATTACCTAGGGGTGCCCTGTAAATGCTTGTGCAACCCTTTCCATGGTCACAGCATGTCCGGCCCAGAAGACCTAGTGATTACACTCATGAGGATGTCACTCCTATCAAATTAGCCTTCACTTTTGGGGCTTCCGCTGCAACGGAGACAAAAAGACTCCCATGTTAATGTTATGTTATAATTTATTAAACAGGCACCATTAAACTGCTGGGGAAACAGTAGCGAAGAGTGACAAGATCGTGGCCCTCGTGGATTTTACGTTCAAGTGGGGAACTAGAAAATAAACAATGGGACTTCTAGAGATGCTCTCATAAGGTGTCCAATATGTAGTACGTGCCCTATGCGCTGTGAAGGAAATAAAGCAGGAGGAGATACAAACTGAGTGGAAAGGGATTTGCGGTTGAGGTGGTCAGGGAAGGTATCTCTGAGGGGGTGAGAAGTCCAGGTAGAGGGAAGAGCACATTCCCAGTGGCTGAGGTGGAAAGGAGCTTGGTAAGAACAAGATGGTGAATGGAGAAGGGCAGATGGGTTGAGAGAGTGTCTGTGATAGGAGAAGAAGCTGAGGTAGCAGGAAGCAGAGCTCATAGGGCTCCCAAGGCCCTGTAAGGGGATGAGACGATGCTCTCACCACGGTAGGAAGCCATTCTTTGTACTAGGGGCAAAAAATGACTCTAACTTCTGCATGGAGAGTAAACTTTAGGAGGCCAAAGTGGAAGGAGGGAGATGTGTGTAAAGTACTGAGAGATCGCTTCTTTAAAGTTCGGTGTAAGTATAAGTTCATATATGTGTTCGCCAAAGAACAGTGATCAAAATAGAGGAACTATATTTCAAGTTGATATTATTAAAGCAATACCAGGGAGTTAAAACTATCTTGTACTCCAGTTGCTTGTGTGCTTGGGTAACTGGTATAATAAACTGCCTTCCCTCTCCTCTTCGTAGTGAACGAAAGAGCATGACAGGCTGTGTCTAAGAACTTACCTCAGTGAGGAGGGGCTCTCGTTAGTCGTCCCTTCGAAGCTTCAGCTGAGTTCTCCCACATGAAATGAATCTCAGATCTGAACTCTGCAATAGTGGCTGAACAAAACTGAATTTCTCTGCATAAAACAAATCTTGGAGGCATTTCCCCCTCCCCTGAAATAGAAGGGAAATAAAATGGAGAAAAACTGATGAATGGGTTTAAGGTAATATTATATGGCTCTTAAACAGCAAGGTGCCCCCATCTGTTAACTGTTTTCCTAGAATTATATATATATACATATATACACACACACATATATATATAATTATATATACACACATACACACATAGTAAGAAGGGAGAGTGATTTTAAAGTCAATAAAACTAAAATAAAACTAATATCTATTGCAAACGTTCAAGTAGTAATCTTGAACAAGACATCCATAAAATTGATAAACTCTAAAATGATAGAAATAAAAGGGATCAGATTCTCCAAATTTCCCCTAAACTATTACATCATGTGCCAATGAACCTTGAGTTCTTAGGAACAAATTATTGGATTCTATACATGCAATAGGGGTAATGTTTACATCTCTCTTATTTTTTACTTTCTATAGCTGCATACACACACACACACACACACGCACACACACACACCTTTTTAGGAAATACATTTGTATTCAAAAATGGTATAAATGAGTTGAAATATGAACCTTTGTGCACTTCACAATCCTAAGGATATCCCTGATTATGTATGTGAAGCATTTTGACATCTGAAAATAATGATTTCTTAGCATGTTTAAAGAAAACAAGGCAAATCACTTAACATTAATAACTTGCATTTATATATCCTTTTATAATTTCCCAAAGTACTTCCACGTGCATTTTTCACTGTTTTTAGTTAATAAATATGTACTGGCTACATACAATGTCTACAGTGCAAATTTGGTGAAAACCTACACAAATTTAGTATGAAATTGTGGTGTAAGGATATGGGTGGAAGGTGGAAAAAACGGCCTTCCTATGATGCTCAGTGAAAAGAGTCTTGCAGCATGAATCCTGAGTGGCCCATTTAAAAATAAACCCTGATCACATAAAATGAGATTTAATGCTAAATGAGGCCTGTTTATATGGGCAACCCAAGATAAACTCTGTACCGCTGAGAGTATCTCATTTTGCTGCCACACAATTTTCCGTGTATATTAACAGCCTTCCTGAGGAAGCAAAATACTTTTAAATCATTTAATGTACTTTAAAACATTACTTCGGTCTAACTCACAGATAAGTTAAGCCACATAAAAATTTAATATCCCTTAAGGGTAAACAAAACAAAACAAAATACCATAAAAATGATGAGGTTAAGAAGGTTGACGTGATTCCTAGAAAAAATGAAGTTTTCTGTAGGAAATTGTTTTCAGGGCCAGCTGAAGAACATTATGATAGAGATCATTGCTTTAACATAATTTCAGAGGCAGTTAATGTTGAACAAGAAAGGAAAGAAAACCCAAGACAGTGAAAGGATAATTAATTCAGTCTTGGTTTTAATTTCCAAGGATCATATGGTGGAGTGACCCTTCATACTAGAAAACTGAACTAGATTTATATTTTGCTTTTTTACCTTGTGATGATTAACTCTTCCCAGTGTTTATTCTATTTTGACATCAATGTTTCCCCTACATTTTACCAACTGACCTGCACAAAGTAGGTGAAGAACAATGTTGCAGAGGATAAGGTCAGGCCCCAAAATATTCCCGCCTCCACAGCATCCTAATTTTCCGGTAGCCCCTGGAGATGGCATGCTGTGCCTGGGTGGAGTCCTGGGGGTAGAAGAGGTTAGTTGTGCCTAGTAGCCAGGAACATAAAGACCCCAGATTAATGCAAACCCTGTTGTCAAAAACGGACCAAGGAGGTCAGAAGCCAATCAATGCCCAGTGTTACAAGTGATGAAAGGTAAGAACCAAGTCAGAGAGTGGGAAAACTGCCTTATTTCGCAGATTCTTTAGCTTCCCTGATGAATATTTGTGGGTGCCTACCATGTGCCCGTCTCTGCACTAGGCGAGGGGACCCTGCAGGGAGAAAGACAGACTGGTCTCGGCAGTCTTCCTGGCAACTGGGGACCGACATTGAACAAGACGATGCAAGGTCATGAGTCTCCAAGGGGAAATATGAAGTGCTATAGGGGCATGTAATGGGAGGGGGCTAACCTCGTCTGAATCATTAGGGAAAGCTGTGAAGTTGTCCCTGAGACCAGGAGGGTAAGTAGCATTTCCTTCCTTCCCTCCTTTCTTCAGGTCTACTCACTTAGCAACATAAGTGTAACATAGGACAACGGACTGCCTGGCACATGATAGGCTCTCAATGAATATTTGTTAATGAGTTAGAAAATAATTATTCAGACTTTCAGTTCCTCCACGACTGAGTAGTCCCAATTTCTCCTATGTCCTCCCTATTACAGCCCCAAATTCCTGCACATGACACAACTAAAACATAGGAAGCCCGTGAAAGGTGGAAAGAAGAAGGCAGAGGTCCCGGAACTTGAGGAACAACACGCAGGTGAGTACCTGGCTTTCCTTATTGCCTGACCTCGGAAAGGGTGCCTCAGAAACCTCCAGGTGGGAATCCTCAACAGGATGGACCTAGAAAGCCCCAAGGAAAGCCTCTTTCCACCGGCCGCAGGATACGGAAAGTGCAGCCTACCAGCAGAAAGCCTTTCTGGCAATACTTGGTCAAATCCAACCAAATGACAATGGAAAAATAACACCCTCCCCCGACCCCCCGGTGTTTTCCGTGGAGCTAAGTGGGACGTTGCTGTTCCAAGGCCCTGTGCCTCCAGCCCTCGGCCCCTCACCACGCCACAGATGCAGGCGGTGAGCTCCTATTCGCCTGCTGGATTCCGTCTCCCGGCTAGTGGAAACAAGTGGTAGTGAGTTGAGCGGTTACACTTCACTAGCAGCCATGAGGCTTAACTAGGGGTGGCAAGGCTGGACGAGTGACCATTATGCTTTACCCCCACCCCTGTAAGCATCAGCAAGGTCCGGTTGTACCTCCACACGCCGAAATTCCGGTTTTGGAATTGTTGCAACATTCATCTTGTTTGATTACTTTTGTCGTGTTTACAAATTGACCCATGTGCCATTTCCTTTTTTTTTTATTGTAGCACCAGAGTTAAACTTTCCTCTGTAAAAGAGTATAATTAACACGTGTGTGTGAACACTCTTTTGAACTAGAATAACTTGTTTGTTCCCATTCAACATTAAAGGGCCTCAAGGCCACCCCGTAATGAGATTCACATTTTGGAGACAACATTGGTATAGTAATGCATTTCATGCTGTTGTTCCATAATTTGCCTAATCACAGAAAAAAAGCATTACATTGGAAAGGTCCAACCTCCCCATTCGTACAAAGTTATAGTTAGCTAATCACAGAAGAAATTACTCTTTTCCCAGGGTTTTGTTTATATTTTTAAGCTAATTAGAAGTCAGAATTCAATCAGTGTTTTCTATTGCTCTTCTAAACTCTAGTGAGACCATTTCCCCTACTAAGTAAAGCCAAAATAATGAAAACAAAGTATAGGGCTTAATTAAGTAGTGAAATCAATAGATATTTACTGATTACTGGCAACATACTAGTGCACTTTGCTGGCCACTGATTCACAGCCATGAAAAAAGACAGAAACATGTTCCTTGACCATTAGCAAGCATCTTATCTCTAATTTCAGTAGTTTTTTATTGCTGATATAACAAATTACCGTAACTCTCATGTCTTCAAAGAACACAAATTTATTATCTTCCAGTTCTGTAGGTCAGAAGTCTGACAACATTTTTTATGGAGGCTATAAGGGAAAAAATCCGTTTCTTTGAGGTTATAGGATTAAGGTGTCTGGTTTTTTTGCTTGGCTATCAGTAATTGCCACCCCAGTAACCGGAGACCCCCCCCATCCCTTTGCTCATGGCTTTCTTCCTCCACCTTCAGAGCCAGCAATGGCAAGTCAGACCTTCTTCACTTTGCATCTCATGGACCCAATCTTTTGCCTTTCTCTTCCACTTTCAAGGAATGATTAGATTGGGTAGAAAATCCAGGACAAATTCCCATTTCAGGGACCTTCATCTTAACCACATCTGCAAAGTTCTTTTTGACATGCCAGGTAGCATATTCACAGGGTCTGGACATCTTTGGGTGAGGGGAGCGTTATTCTGTCTACTGCATAGAGAATGAGTTTAAGAATTTGGCCTGTGAAAATATTTTCTTGAAATAAATTTATTTCAAGTAACAGTTTAAATTCGTATCATGTGCTTTGAGAATGGAACTAAATTAAAATTACTCAGATGTTCATAATGGCATTTGAAAATTTATGTTTGTTTTAATTTCTGATAAATCCAATTTATTTAAACTCAGGTGGAAAAATTCTGGTTTTCCTCATGCCAACCAAGGCCTCTTTTCTAGTAATTTTGAAAGGCTCAACATTCTCAGGTTCTTTATCTATAGCCATTGGCCACATCCACCATGTAAGATCCTAATTCTGAATTATTGCTTTCAATTTTCCTGTTACAAAGCTAAGGAACACTGCTAGAGGACTTTGAGTCGATCACCAATTGACACCATTAAAAAAAAGGGTATGTGTGTGTGTGTGTGTGTGTGTGTGGTTTTCCAGTATCATACAGCTCTACTGCTGTTGAGAATAAATAACTCTTCTGGAAGACAATTAACATGTCCTTTTTCTAGAATCAAATAAGTTTGCTTTATGTTTCTTAAAAGAGAAAAAAATCACAGACATAAACAAAAATATAACCATATGATTAAATATTGCAGCACAATCAATAATAATAAAATACTGGAACCCAGCTAAATAACAATAGGGCAGTGATAAATTAAAATCTGGTACTTATGATATATTGAAGAACACTTGATTGCATGAGATGTGTGTGATATATATATATATTTTTATACTTACTTAGAGTTTCTATATATGAAACATATATATATATCCTTATTTAAAAATACTAGGTTATAAAATGTAGCTATATTATCATTTCATCATAAAAACAATTAAAATCACATAATAAATGCACATAAAATTTAGACATATAAATTTAAGTACAGTAGTAGATGCACACAAAAAAGTCGAGTGATAATAATGAATGATGGCATTTCAGGTAATTTTATTTTTAAGAAATTATAATTTCACTCAAAAGCAGATACATTTCCATTTTAAAATGCCATTTGGATTGCAATCTCTGATGCAGCTATCTATACATATCCACAATAAAAGAAAAGAGTGAAATTAAAAGTTAATAGTGTGAGATACAAAGAATACAATAGTGAGATGAAAAGGAAATTGAATGAGTTAAGGTAAAAATTAGAAAGAAACTAAAATTCAAATAGCTAGATCAACAAAAATCAATATTAGAATACATGCCACAGAATATTTAGTCACATTGAAAACACAGAGAAGCTCTTTTAAAATTAAGAAAAAAGAGACAAAAGATAACAACCACGGTGGTGACCTTGAAAGACCTTACCCTCCAACTCACTCACCTCCTTAATCTACTAATACAATCTACTGATCAAATGAGATTTTATTCAGTGAATCATGAATCAGGGAGCATCCAATCAGCAGGTACAAAGGAGCTCTTAAGAGCTGTACAAGGAGAAAGACTTTTATAGACCAGTGTGAGCAGAAACAAGGGAATTATACTGGACATTTACTGATTGGTTGAAGCACCTTTTCCTTAAATGGAGCAAAAGGCAGTCTTGGAGCCTGGTCAGGTAGCATGTTATCCTGGATTTTACATATGGGAGAATAAAAATGTGTAGTTTATTGAGTTTGGTATTTAGAATCATTTATGTTGAAAAAATTTTTTAAAGTCATTTCAAAAGTAGACATTTGTAGAGTTGAAAGTAAATTATTTATTTCCAAATAACTGAGGAAGACAAAAACCAAGCTAAATGAAACAAAATTGCTCATAAGATCATAAAAAGGGGTGATAAAATAAACATAAAATAAAGACAAACAACAGAAACTAAAATACCAGAATGACAGAAGACCAAATATATCATTTACAATTGCAAATAAAAGTGATTTAAATACTTCTGTAAAATTCAGTGGTTTGCATTTTATCATAGAAAGATTAAAATAGTAATAAAAGTAAAAGTTAATAAGTCTAAAGAAATGACACAAAAATATAACAGATAAAATAAGTAAAGCAAAGCATAAATCAAAAATAAAATTTAACACATCAAATACAAATAATAAAAAAGTTGATTAGTTAATGAAAGATAAAATACAGAAATCAAAAATTCAAAATGTCTGAAGACCAAACATACACATTACAACTGCTAATGGAATTTTAAAACTTCTTAAAAAATTCCATGGCTCATATTGAGTAAAAGAACACCCAAAATAATCATTCCTCTTATATTATGTCCAAGGACAGACAAGACTAAATTATGATGAAAGAAATCAGGAAGCAGTTAGATGGGGGGTTTGCAGAGTGTTGGATTTACTGGAAAAGAGAACAAAGGAATGTGTTGGATATGATGAAAATGCTCTATAATCAGTGGCTCTCGAAGGGTGGTCCAGACCAGCAGCATTAAGTATTACCTGGGAACTTGATGAACATGCAAATTCTTGGTCCCCACACCAGAGCTACTGAAAGAGAAATAGGAATTCAGAAAGGGGGAACCAGCAATCTGTATCTTAATAAGTCCTCTCACAGATTTTAAATACACGCAAAACTTTGAGAATTAGTACTTTGTTTTGGGTGATACTTATATAGATGTAATAAATGATCAATAGGGCTAAATCTTTCGAAACTGTTTTGTCTTATGTAAATTATAATCTTTTTTTCTGAAGTCAAATAAAAGACTCACTTTTCAAAAACAAAGGCTTACATTTTGGGATGAAAATAAAAATAACATAAAACTAAAACCCACCAAAAAATGTAAGAAGAACATAGAAAAATTATCAATGCATAAAATTTTATAAGGAAAACACAAGTGAAAATAGAGAAGCATATTGCCAGAGACAGATGAAATTAAAGGAATGTGATGTCTCATGACTGGTTAAAATATTCAAACCGGAAGAAAAGTTAAATGGCTTATTTCAACTATATCTATTGATTACTATGTGATATGGGGTTGATATATAAAAAGGAAAATGCAAGTCAGTTTTATTTAATTGGACAGAATTTTGTATCATTTTTAATTCTTCTTTGGAAAACATGAGATATCAAAGATCTCTTAGGACAGAGATTTCTTCAATATCCTGCTCAGAGATTTGGCTTGAAAACAAGGCTTAGTTGCATCGAACAGGGAAAGTCTCTGTATTCACATAACTTAACCAGTCAATTACTGGGCAAATGCTAACAGCTGTGTTCCATTCTAAACAAAATATGAATTCTAAGGTAATCAGTCCATCATACTTAATATATATTTGTACAACGCCTTTTTGTACAATGCCTGAATGCCTTTTTATAGGATAAAATGTGGTAGTCTCAAAGTAATGTATTGAGGCATTTAAGGAGCAGTGTGTCAGTGTTGTTAAAGTGGGAGCTAAAAAAAAAAAAAAAATGGGCGCCTGGGTGGCTCAGTCGTTAAGCATCTGCCTTCGGCTCAGGTCATGATCCCAGGGTCCTGGGATCGAGCCCCGCATCAGGCTCCCTGCTCAGCAGGAAGCCTGCTTCTCCCTCTCCCTCTCCCCCTGCTTGTGTTCCCTCTCTTGCTGTCTCTCTCTCTGTGTCAAATAAATAAATAAATAAAATCTTTAAAAAAAAAAAAGTGGGAGTTAGTGTCATGTCATCCTAGAAAGAAATTTTAAAATCCTTTGAAGTCTTTATAGGCAATTTTAAAAAAATTCAAATGCTTGATAAATTTCATTTCCCCATATGATATCATTATGAGGTTTTCTTAATGGTAAATTTAATCCACAGGAAAAAATATATACTTCTGAATGGAGAAACAAACCAACGGAAAAAACTGATTTTCACAAAACTCATTTATTCTAAATATAAGACATCATAAGGACAGTGAGAATCCAGCACTGTTTGGGGTGGTTCTCTAAATTAAACAGTTGGAGAAATAGAAAAAATTTTAATGAAGTGTTTCCTCATATAAAGGCAAGGTATAGAACAGTTTTTCATACTAACTGTGGGCAGTGATGTAGGAAATATCGACTAGGATGTACCACTGTCATCTCACACTCGACAACTACAACAGCAGCAACACTAGTAATCTCTCAGCTTGACCCCTGCATAGCGTGGCATTTCCTGTGTCCATCAATTCATCAACCAATCATGACATCTAGAAATCATAATCAAGTTCCTCCTTTCTTTATTCTCCTATTTCTTGCTAGCACTAGTTTTCCCTTTCTCTTCTTTGCTATTCCTATTCCAATTAATTTAATCTTAGGTAGTACTGTCCAATAGAACTCTCTGAGATAATGGAAAACTTCTGTAAATCTACACCGGCCAATATGGTAGATGCTAGCCATATGGGAGCACTTGAAATATAGCCAGAAAGAATGAGAAACTAAATTTTCTATTTTATTTAATTTTAATTAATTTAAATTTAATTATGACTAGTGCCTATTATATTGAACAGCACACATTGTAGACTTCATAAACTTGCTTCATCCATACATGCATTTGGTCATTTAAAAATACCTTTTGCGGGAAGCCTACAATGTACCCAGGCATAGTGAAGCTTCAGATTCTCAAAGGGTCTAGTGGCAAAGAAAAGAAAGTGGTAGAGGTGTGTGCACAGGGGGTTATAGGTAAGTAAACAAATACCAACTAGGTGCTGAGAAAAGACTTCTTGAGGAAGGTGGTGCTTGAAATGAGACTCAGTGGATAAAGGGTAAAGATGAGGGAAGAGCAGATAGAGAGGTCTGTAGAGTATTAATGAAACAAAAGAGAACATGGTCCACTTGGAGGGAAATTAGAGAAGTTCAGCATGGCTGAAATCTGAAATTTGAAGTAAGGAAGCTGTCATGAGATGAGCTTAGAAAGTTAATCAAAGACCCCAGTGTCATGCCTAACCATTTCTCCCCCCTATTTTAAAGTGCTTAGAAGATAATTGTTAGGTAATGGACTAATCAAGGTTATTTTGGTTTTTAATTTTTTTTTTAATTTTTAAGCAAAGGAGAGGTATAATTAGATGTGGAGTTAGACAATTATACAGGATGGAGAATGGATTGAGGGTGCAAAATTTTGGGGGATGTCAGTTGGGAGATTGTTGCCGTGGTTTTAGAGTGTAATGACTGTAGGACGAGAAAGTAAAATGTGTTGGAAAAAAATTATAATGGAGTTAGAATCAGCAAGATTTGTGATTGATTACTTGTATGATGTGAAGGGAGTTGGGGAATCAAGACACCCCACAGGTTTCTGACTCTGGCCCTTTGGACTTGCAAGAGATTGGTGACATCATTCATTAATGTGGGAGGGTTTGAGCTGGACTAAAAATTATTTCTAAGATAACTCACTCACATGGCTGTTGACAGAAGACCTCAGTTCCTAGACACATGAACTTCTTGATAGAATTCTTTGAGTGGTTAGAAGGTTTCATCTCCCAGAGCAGGTGGTGAGAGGGGAGAGAGAGAGAGAGAGAGAACATGATGCTTTTTAGCTTTTTATGACTTAGTTTGTTTTGGAAGCTGTGCACCATTGTGTCTACCTTATCCTATTTGTTAGAAGGGAGTCAGTAAGCCCAGCTCACACTCAGTGGGAAGGAATTAGGCTCCACCTTTTTGAAGTCTCGGAGAAGTGTCAAAGAATTTATGGGCATATTTTAAAACTACTGCACTAGTAAATACGAGCTTATTTATTATAGCAGTTAGCTTTGCTCTAACAATTATAGGGGAACTATGAACTTAGTTCTGATCCTACTCATTTACTTTTGTGAAATATATAAATGGCAATTTTCAATGGACAATCAGGGAATACCTGCAGTAGGAGTGTATTGATGGAAGTGGAGCCCAAAAATGATTCTAAAAACTCATAGTCAAACTGTGTGAGGAGAACCAAGAAAGAAGGATATGTAGAAGTTAATGAATCACAGTATTTTGAAAAAGAAGCAGTGGATATAGTACACACTGACTTTAGGTTAAAATAGTTACTCCTGGAGAGGAAGAAACAGAGAAAGGATGGGGATTGTTAGGTATCTCTTATGTTTTATTTATTTTTTAATAAGATAGAGTTCAAGAAAGTATGGCAGGATGTCTGTATCTGTTTAATCTGAATGATAAGTTATGAGTGTCTGTTATATTTATTATATGTAGCTTTATATTTGAAACACTTAATAATTTCAGTGAACTAGTGCTTATAGAAGCCAAATTTCGGTGGGATAAGAAGTTAATAGGGAGGTTGATTGGAAAGGTCAGAAATAGGACTTTGTAGATTAAAAGAAGTTATATTTTTGTTACTGCTTCCCTCTAAAACAAGGTGACTTAAATTTATTTATTGGCCAAGGGTGCGGAGGGTGGGGATGGGAAAGCCAATAGAGAAGGAAGTCATGCAGTATCAGACCAAAACCTCCAAAGAGCAGAACAAGGTCCAGAATGCAGATAGAAGCCTTGTCATGAAAGGGACTTGGGCCTTTCTTTGTCTTCTTGTGTGGTCGGGGGAAAAAAGGTGAGAAGGTGAATGCAGAGAGAGGCTCTTGTTACAGCAGGAAATTGAGGGAGTCACCCAGATAGAGAGGAATAAGCATGCGTAGGGCTTGATAAGCGTCATAAAAGTCTGGATATCTGTTTCAGGAATCAGAAACTAACCCATCACAAAACAGTCCCAGTGCCTGGGAGTACCTGCCTGAGTTACACAGGCTGGTTTCTCAGAAGCAAATGGTGAGATGCAAATGTTTGGGGTTTGGGGTGCAAATGTTTATTGGGGATCAATGCCTATGAAAGAATGGAAATCATCTAATGAGTTTTTGTGGACCACTGGGTGAATAGCCATGGATCATTCATGTAGTGAAAGTAAATGTATCAATATGGAGAAGTCCCAAGAAGAGAACATGGAGTGAAAAAAACAACCTGCCTAAGGATATCTGCCATATGATAAAATTTGTATAAATTTTTAAAACAAACAAACCAATAATATATGATATGTTATAGATAAATGAAGAAGTGGAAGTGTAAAAACGTCTATGGGAATGGTACACATCAACTTAGTTACCTCTGGTTGGCATAAAATGGAAAGGAAGGGAAGGTTCTATCTGTGAGGCAAGTGTGTTGAGCCTCATGCTTGACACATAATAAATGTAGGCGTTAACAAATATAATAATAAAACATGTTAATATATGTTTATTCTTACTGGTGTATATACAGGCATCTGTGATATTATTTTATTTTATTGTTACTATGTTTAAAAGATTCGTACTTAATGATTTTGAAGAAACAAACACCATCAGGGACCCTTTCCTAATTATACAAGGCCAATAATAATACTAATTTCCAACATGATATGGGACTTTAATCTCAACTTTCTGAAGGCCAAACCTCTATGAATTGGTGATTAAGTGAAATAGTCAAGCCAGTCACATATTGTTTGAATACACATACGCACACACACGTGAACCTCCTCTTGGTGTAACATAAGCACCGGTAACCTCATTTAAAGGCTAGGGCCAAGTGCATTTGTCTTTTCTCCTTATCTGATGAATTCTTCAAGGGCAGCATGGTGTCCCTTTATGCTCTGCCAGCCAGCCGTCCCTGGCATATTGTGAGAGCACTCAATAAATAATAATTACTTCAGCCCCTTTATAAACAATCATGCATTTACTCAATAAATAATCATTAATGATAATGAAATGACTGAAAAGAATGGCAAAACTTGAAAAAAGTTATAAATGAGATGTACCTGTTTGAGCCCAATTAAAGGTGATTTTTGTGGAAGGTGTACTTAGAACTTGAGCCCTGTGAATTTCATATAGGTATTCCGTGCCTTAGATTTTAGGACGCTCGTATTCTTTTAGTTCATATTATCACTGATGTCTCTGCTGTATTCAAATGCATGTATATGAAGCTCTGTTATGCATGTGTGTGTACATATATGTATATGCGCATATCCCTATATATGTGTATATTTGTGTTTGTTTATATGTATATCCCTATATATGTATATATGTGTTTGTATATATGCATATCCCTATAAATGTGTGTATATATGTTTGTATATGCACAAACACATTTTTTCTATCTCAATCTGGATATCACTGATTCTTGGCAAGTCTGTGAGGCATTACATTTATCTTTGTCAGTATGTATGTGGGAAGAATCTTCTCCATTTTGTAACACCATTGACACTGTGGTGGCCTATTTGTGCCCCCAATCTTCTATGCCCCATGTCCTCAACTATCATAGGTGGTAGCTAATATTATTACTATCAGATTACTATTTAGTTAATCTCATAAACTAATTTGTAATGAGGTATTAGTAACTCAAAGAATTATTTTCTTACTTTAGTACGGACCGTTGATACTTTCCTCTGAAAAAGTGATTGACAGTATGAATTCCAGAAGTACATTCTGTCCAGGCATGCTGTGTGGGACATACAGTTCAACAGGGATCCTGTGATAGTAATCAGATCATGGTATTTGTACATATTCTTGCTACACAATTCAGATGGCAGGTGAAAAATAAATTCACCCTGTCGTTTGTTCTCAGATATCTAGCTTTTTCATCAAACAAATGAAAAAAATGCAAAATATTGATTTTGCATTATTTTCCTTTACTTTTAGGTTGTACAGACATAGTCTTATTAAAATTTAAACCAACTTTCAGCAATGCATTTGGAAAACAGAACAGCATATTAAAAATCATGTGACGTGTTGTAAACCAATCTAAGTTGATAAGGCCACAATTATCTACTGAATTCCCAGTTTATTTCTCACTCGAACTTCTTATTGGAGACTCATCCATTCCCTCCGTTCCCCTCCATAACTGCAACTGAAATTAAATACTGCTCATCTCACTCAGAATCCAGGGTGTGCCTCTCAAAAAAGTGAATGAATGCCCTTTCTGAGTTGGTTCCATAGAGCAACTTTAAAGAGGGAGCACCACACTTGAAGAACTATGTAATTCAGCCAATGCTTTTATTGATGGGAACAATTTTGCTTAAGTGTGAAAGCTTTTTTAAAAGAAGATAATGTGAGAAATAGATGTAATAAAAGGAATGAGCCCTTTAGATGACAATGGGGTGATAATAAACACTTGATGCTGTGCTTATGACTTATTTTGTTATTTTAGTCTAATGGCCTGAAAGGTCCTTTAAAAATCATCTAGGTGGATATATATTATGTGGAGATAATAGTGTAGATGGTTGTTTCCATTTGACTTTAAAATAAACTTCAAAGTCAGGAACTTTTTGTATTATGTTGGATTGTTGAATTATGTATTTTTGAAAGGCATGGTTTTCATATGCAAAATATCTTCCCAACATGTACATATTTTAAAAGAATTCTTTTACTCAAAATGTAAAAACACAAAAATAAATACCTTAATTCAACCAGGGAAATTGGTTGATGAGTCCTCTAATGGAATAACGAGTCAGATCTGCCCTTTTAAAACTCACCTTTGTCTCTACTGCCTGAGCCATCACTGAAGATTAAAGACAGGCTTCAAAGAGGGCTATTCTTCATATTTTACCTGCTCATTAAATGCCAAGATAGTTTTTTACTCAATTATACATCTGCCAATGAAAATGGTGAACAAAGACAACATCAAGGCCATGTTTTCCTTTCGATCATTGTTCCCTAGTGAATGACAAGCTTGTGAGCTCTCTTACAACAATTTATATTGACCCAGGCTTCGTAAATCTGGTACAGGAGACTGCGTTGCTGAGCTATATGTTGTGATCATGTCTTTCTGCTAACGACATTAATCATTCGCTCAAGAGGAAGTAGCAGTTCAAGAGTGTTTTGTCGGGGCTCTTGTCAGAAAGGACGTCTTCACCAAAGGCTTTAATGTTGCCCTTTCTCCTGTGGGTGTCTACACTCCTCTCTATAGGTCTTCAGGCTCCAACCTACCTTGGACTCATTTTTAGGCAATGGCAGGATGAACAAAAATATGCAAAGAATCATATACTCATGAGAAAAATATGGTATCTGTCAGCCACAATTTCTAAGGCTGGAGATGAAGTTAAAAGGACACTGGATACATTTGCATAGGAAAAAATAATCTTCCATGTTTAGAATCACTTGAAGTTGGAGATGCATTTGAGATAAAATGATTTTTATTTTCGCCCTTGTGATGGACTGCTTCGAACTCATTTTTAAAACACATCATTTTCTCCTTAAGAAACTACTAAACTCAACCAGAAACCAGCCAGCACATCTGTCTCTGAAATGTTCCAGGGGAAGGCAGTAACATCACTCTGGCAGGTTATGCATCTGGCCATCAACATTTTATTTGGAAAAAAAGGAGGGCTATGACTAATATACAGGAAATTGTGTTATTTGACACCATATTATATTAGAGAACAAAACAATGCAAAAAATTAAGCTACTATGAATGAAATGAAATAAATGAGATTGTTTTAGGTATCACATACTATAATTACTCCGTTTCTTCCCATCGTCTTAGTGACTAGACAGAAGTGTTACTATAGAGTTTTTATTAAATGTAAATGAGTAATATGCCCTATTAAAATCTGATTTTTTTTTTTCCATTTGTCCTCTTGTAACTATAGTAACTCTTATGGGAGATTTTTGTTCTATGTGCAAAGTAATTTGTAATCAAGTAGTTGATTATTTTAAAAAGTGAGACATACTTTGTTGAACACATTCTTCCTGACACTACTGGCAAGTGCATAGAACATTTCTTTCTTTCTTTTCTTTATTCTTCTGGGTTTTTTTTAGAAATTTCCATGAAGTGCAAAGTGTGTAGGGGACACTTAGTTTTAATTCTCAAGACAAATATGAGCATTTTATCGCAGAGAGACAAAGAGAAGAGCCCTCATTATTTATTCTTTCTCTTGCCAGTGTAGAACATGTGCTATACTTTTAGAAAATATGGTCCCCATCCTTTGTGCCTTCATTTGTGATCATTTTAGGAAACCACTTAAATAAGACTTTAATTGTACACAATTTATCAGACTGATTTTGTTCATATTGATGACAGTTTTAATTACTGTTGATAATATTGATTTGCCAGTTATACTGAGTCTGGAAATAGAGAGGTCAATTGAGTTGACTTTTTAAAGTATATAAAATAGTAATAATTATCCCCAGCCCTTTGTCAAAGATTTCTGCCACTAACTGGCAATTTGTAAAGCCATGGATGCTCTCAGCATTATCTGTATGATAAAGACCATTTTTAATGCTACAATCTCATGTTGGATATAAAACCAGATTGCTGAAGATTTGTTCACTGCTTATTAAGTCATCTTACACCATCTGTACCTGGACTGCATTTTGCTTACAATAAAATTAAAGTGAGGCTGTGGGTAATGAACACATTTAAAGGAATGCTGGATAATATAATTCAAAGCACTAAAAACAATACCAATGCTAATATTTTGTACAAATACAATGCAATATGATAGTAAAACCACTGTATCAATAGTATTTATTCTTTATGATATAAAATAATGCTTATAAATCATAAAGACACAAAAAATTTAAAGAAGGAAATAGTCCCTCATAATCTTAGAGGGATTCATGTGATTTTAGAACTTTTATTCCCACTTTTTTTCTCTCTTCATATACTGCTTAGTATTGGATGCAAATTTACAAATTAGGATGTCTGTGGAATTCTAATCCACACTGAAACAAAAACATTTTGCATTATCAAGAAACACTTCTTGAACACGTGAAAATAATCTAAATCATCGAAAAGAATATTTTAAAAAGTTATTTCATAGGGCAGGTCTTTGACAATATCTCTCCTCCTCAACTGCAAAGCTGGTTACTTTACAAAACTCAGATCAAGTTTGGTATTTCAGTATTGAAATATCAGCAGGTTTCTAGGGATATCCCAAGAAAGATAAATAGTTATGGAAAGATTGAGATTATTATAGGCATTTTGAGATTTTTATGTAGAAGATTATTTTAGATTTTTTTTTTCTATGTAGAGTTAAATGACAAGAAATGAAAGCAACTGCTTCAAGGAATGGCATGGTAATTACCACAATATCAAGAAAATTGAGTTAATCCATCTTTGAAAAGCTAATCTAATTAGAAAGTACCGAGATAACTTATTAAAATACTTGAGCCGCAGTCTTCCTGGAAGCTCTTACAGTATCATTGATGTGCTAAAGAGTTTTAAATATTTCCAGTGAGGTCTCTTCACTCCAGACTTGTGGACCCACTGCCCGATACCAACCATCTGGAAGCCAGAAAACAAAGGGGGAAATCCTCTTCCCTTCTAACTCCAAATTCAATCAATAGTCAAGTCCTGTGATTGTCCTATTTAAACATCCCTTGCCTGTGTTTCACTTCTCTCTACCCCATGATGACTGCCTGCATTCCGACCTCCATTGCCTCTCATCCAAATATGCTACAATAGCCTCTCAGCTGGTGTCCTGGTCCCCTTTCTCTCCAATCCACACTGCAGTAAGGGAGAGAGATAGCAAGGGGGTTGGTGAAGAGGGGGAAAGTAAGTGAAACTCGGATTTAGACTCATCCTCGACAAAATCTTTAAATATTTTCTGAGTATAAACAATTGAAAGTGGATTGTGGTGGCTCTTACGACCTGATTCTTTCCTTTCTAGCACATCTCTCTGAACCTCTTGCCTTAAACTCACTGAAATATATGTCAATGTAACACGCCACTCCCTTCTTGAATCTGTGAACATTTTTGCCTTTTTGAATATCATGTTCTACCCTTTGTCTGGTTAATACCTACTCATCTTTCTGATATTATCCCTCGTTTTCTCTTTTTAAAGATTTATTTATTTATTTTAAGAGAGAGCTCATGTGCCTGTATGGGGTTGGGAGGGGGCAGAGGCAGAGGGAGAGAGAAACCTTAAGTGCACTCCCTGCTGAGCACAGAGCCCAGCTCTTGGCTCCATTCCAGGACCCTGAGATCATGGCCTGAGCTGAAATCAAGAGTCGGACACTTAACCGACTGAGCCACCCAGGTGCCCCCCTCAGATCACTTTCTAAATGTAGCCTTCACAGGCCCTAAAAGCCTGGCTAGATACCCCCTCCCATATGCTTCCCAAGCACCGGTGCTTTCTTCATCAGAGGGCCTACCATACTGCATTGAGATTCCTGAATGCTTGTAAAGTATTAAGCCAGGAATTGTGTCTTTTTTTTTTTTTTTAAAGATTTTATTCATTCATTTGTGAGAGAAGGAGAGAGAGAGAGAGAGAGCATGAGTGGGGGTAGGGGGGCAGAGGGAGAAGCAGACTTCCCGCTGAGCAGGGAGGCAGATGCGGAGCTGGATCCCAGGACCCCGAGATCACAACCCTAGCTGAAGGCAGATGCTCAACCGATTGAGCCAACCAGGTGCCCCAGGAATTGTGTCTTTTTAACCATTGTATCCCCAGGTTTATATTTTCCAGATTTCTCTTAATTTCTCCCACCTATGCACTGTGACTCCATCCAGCTGGACTACCCAGAGCTTGGTGAACTCATCCCTATTATTCTTCCTCTCTCCATTCCCTTCCCTTGAAATCACCTATATTTGCCCAAATCTCACTTGTTCTTCAAAGTTCTGTTCGTTTGGCACCCTATCCAGGAACACTTCCCTGGTTACAAAGTGCAGAACTCCTTAGAGCCTTTGTAACAATTAAGTAACAATTAACTGGACTTGTATGTTAGGTGCCTTTTTGATAGTCTTCTTCTCTTCCTTACCGCATATAGGAAGAGATTATATATTATGCATCTGTGTACCGTTAATTCCCACCTCCTAACACCAGTACCATGAAATAAATGTTTAATGTATAAATAAATGCCCACTAATCTCCAGTTTTAGAAACTCACATGTCAGATATACTAATCTTTGTCTTGGTGTCTCTCTTCCTGACATGCCTTCTCTTTTTCCCCTCTGACATCCATCTGTCCTTTACCTCCTTAAAGAGACATCTCAGATATATTCTCCAGAGAAGCCTTCATGAACTCACCTGCCATACTCTAACTTCTCCCCCACTCTCCTTTTCCTGTATGCTTCCATATTATATTATATTATATTATATTATATATTACTTTGTAGATGCTAACATATGCTGGTTATTTTCAAGTTATTTGAAGGATATTTATTTTGTCTCCTAAAACAATTTCTAAGTTCTGGACAGAAGCTTTCCAGTAGGACTCTCTGCTATGATTGACATCTGTGCTTTGCAGCAGAATACTGACTGGCCATATGTAGCTGTTGAGCACTTGAAAAGTGGCTTGTGTAACCAAGGAACTAAAATTTCATTTTTATTTAATTTTAATTAATTTAAATGTAAATAACAGCATGTGGCTAGAGGCTATTATATTGGACAATGAAGTTTTCAATGCCAAAGAGAGAATATTTTAAATTATTACTCTTCCCTAACATGTCTGGTACCTAACAGGAAGCAATGCCTCATGTTTATAAAGTATTTTACAATAAATATATAAAATAAAATTACAGAACCCTACTTGTTTCAGAATTACTCTTTGATGCAGGTAAGATAAATGTTATTAAACCCATTTTTGAGATATGGTAACCAGGAGGGTAATTGACTAAATGCAAGTTCATACGGAAACCACTGGCAGATTCGAATCTGCCCCTTTAAAAAAAAAAAAATCCTAGTCCTCTTCTTGTCAACGTTATGTTGATACTCAATAAAGTCTAACCATAAACGGAATTATTAAAGTAAGGATTTATTTAGATCACAGAATCTTCATTAACTGGTCATTTATTTATACATTCCAAAAATATTTATTGGACCCCAGCAATGAACCAGGCATGCTACAAACTAACAGTAAAGTGGTGAATGTGTGGATCCTTGCTCAGAAGGGGCTGACTGGTAGTGACTAACAGTGAGTGAGCAAATAAGTAAGTAAATAAACGAATACAGATGGCAAAGAGTGCTCTGAATAATATAAGCTGGGCGGTTAGGTAGAGAGTAACTGGGGAGGTCTCTTTCAGATGAGGTTACTCGAGGAAAGTTCTCAAAGGATATAAGATGTGAACTGAGATCTAAAGGGTGGAAAGAGCTGGAAACTAATTCTAGGAGAGGGAACAGCAAGTCCTGAGGCTGAGGGGGATTTGATGAGCTTGAGGAACAAAAAGGGCTCACGCAGTTAGATCATAGTGCATAGTGCATAGTGCATAGGGTAGGGGCTGTCTCAGTCTGCTCCGGCCGCCATAACAGCACACACAGACTGGGTGACTTAAAAAGCAGAAACTTTTACTTTTTCACAGTTTTAGAGGCTGGAGGTCTAAGATCAGGGTACCAGCAGGGTTAAGTTCTGGTGAGTACACTTCTCTTGCAGAGAGCTACCTTTTTTCACATGGTCTTTCCTTGGTACGTGTTCATGAAGAGAGGGAGAGGGAGAGAGAGAGAGAGAGAGATCTCTTCAATATATCAGTTTTGGTTTACAATACACTTTTGGTATACAATAGAGGCCATAGCAGGGCCATATTATAAAATAGGATTAGAAAAAAAAGTGGGCTTCTGTCATGTCGTGCCTGGTACAGACAGGGACTCCAGTAACTACCAGGAGATTCTCATCTGAAGAAGAAGGTAGGTTAAAACTTGTGATGAGATCTGAATGCTTCCATTAGTGGCATCCGTCGACTTTGTCAGGTCCTGAGTTTGAACTCTGCTAGAAGGATGGAGAATTTTCCATTTTGGAACTTATCTATTTTGTTGTTCTGTTGCAGCCTGGGAGTGCTAACCTCCAGGGCATGGGGCAAGCCTCAGCTGTTTAGCCTTATTATTAAGGGAAGGGCGGTTCAGCTGTAGTCAGTTTGGGAAGGGTGGGGATGTAAATTTTTTATGTGTTCGCTTGCTAATTTTAAGTACATGCATAAGGCCCTGGTTGAATACTAGCTTTAAGTTCAAAATCAAAATGAGACCGATTAAAATTAAAAAGTCCAAGACATCAGATTAAAAGATTTTCAGCTTTTTTAGAAAAATGCTGGAAAATAAAGATGAACCCTGCACAAGGAAAACCAAACGTCCTCTCCTCCTTGCTCCTTTTTCCCTCTTCCTCAAGCACCAAGGGGCTTTTGCATATAATATTTAATATAATTCTTGTAATGACTTTGAAAGCTGGAACATCAAATCTTTACTGATTAAAAAAATAAAACACCAAAGTTCAAAAGATTAACTTGCCCAAGTTTGCACCGCTAGAAAAGGTTTAATGACACCTGAATTAGAACCCTTATCTACTTACCTGCAGAGCTGTGAGTCTTTCTACCTAAAAGACACACTTTTTAAATTTTTTAAATTTTGTTTTAAAGATTTTATTTATTTATTTGACAGAGAGAGAGAGAGCAGGAACACAAACAGGGGAAGTGGGAGAGGGAGAAGCAGGCTTCCCACCAAGCAGGGAGCCCGATGTGGCAACTCGATCCCAGGACTCTGGGATCATGACCTGAGCCGAAGGCAGACACTTAACCGATTGAGCCACCCAGTTGCATTGACACACTTTTTTAAAAAAAGATTTTTATTTATTTGAGAGAGAGAAAGAACACAGGAGAAGCCGACTCCCAGTTGAGTGGAGATCCCCATGTGGGGCTCGATCCCAGAACCCTGAGATCATGACCTGAGCTGAAGGCAGACGCTTAACTGACTGAGCCACCCAGGCGCCCCCTAAAAGACACACTTTTAACATAGAATTCCTTCCAGGGCTATTTGTGTTTAGCTAGGTTGCTAATCCACAAACTGGAATTTTAAGCATCTGAGGAAGAAGCAATTTGCGAAGACAGTTTGGGGTGGAGGCTCCTTATATGATACTACGTGGTGGCCACTTGTGGCTGGTCTTGTCAGGCTGGTGCAGTGCACACGGCCTCTAAGCAATGGAGAATGGGAGGCTACCTCTGCCTTCTCCTACGGACACTGTGGAGAAGTCGGTGTCTGCTTGGCCTACGGTGATTGTTACATGGACTTGGCATTTTACATTTGATTGCCTGGGGACTTCATAACATTACCACTCAATCCATTGGGAAAGCCTCTAAATTTGGTTCTTTCTCCCATCTAACCTGGCCGTTCAAAAAAGGTGGCTCATTGACTGCAATGTGATTGGTCGTCAGAGAGTGCTGTAGAGAAGGAAGTTTTCATGTATCTCTGGAAATCATTTCAGCATATGGCTTACCTAATTAGGTTTTACTGAAGCTAATTTTAAAATAGTTTGCATTCTTTGGGCAAATAGACAAGAAGGGACCCCAGAAGGGCGTTGGAGGTCATTAGACAGCCAGGCATTGTGGATATGATTGAAACCGTGTGGCCTTTACACATGCTATACTTGTATTTTTCAAAATCTTGAGACCTCATTACTCTTCTTCTAGTCAATATAAAATGTTAAATTTCCCTAAGTCTTATTTTCCTTATCTTTAAAATCAAGACATTGAAACTGTTGATTTTTAAGATCTTTACCTACAGAAACATTTCCTTTTCTATTCTGTAATATGCTATGCCCATATATTCTTGTGTTTCTTAAAAATACAGAAGTGTAAATAGGATGGATTCATTATTTCATTTGTTCATCTGTTTTTCCATCCCACAGATATTTATTGAGAACCTACTAAGTGCCAGGCATTCTGTTGACTCAGGTGCAACAAAGATAAATAAAGCATGGGGCCCGCCCTTGGAGAGATAGACCATTGCATAGAGTTGGATAAAGCTATACAGTACAGAAGGCTGGTGCCATTCTCATGGGTGACATTCTCCTCAGAGATGACAGATGACAACTGCTCTTCCTTTCATCCCAAAACTTACAAAAGGTCCATTTACTTCACAAGCCAACAGGCACATATCCCTCTAGCAATGCTCTTATCTTTTGTGTAACTTCCTCAGAACCAGGAATGTTTTTTTTTCTTTTTCTTCTTCCTTTGTGTTTTTTTTTATAAATGAATAATACAGGAGACAACCAATAGCCAGTTTATACTCCCTGCTGTCCTTCTAAAGCTTCATAGCCCAAAATAAAGGTGCTGCGGAGGTGGAGAACCCAATTTCCATTCCAAGTTTCACACAGTGGGTTTCAGTCAATTAAAATTTCCGTTCCTAAGATACAGTTGCTTATGGAGGCAAGTAGCACCCACATTTTCTGGAAACAGTGATCTTGGTCTAGAAGAATGGTCTTCCTCCAATACCTGCTGAGACCCCAAAGGATTCTGTTCCATTGCTGCTGCAGGACGTCATAAAGCTGATTTCATCTCCTTGCTCAGGCATCAACTTCCTCTTATTACCTGGGTTTTGACTCCTCTAAGCAACACAACAAACATCTTAGGGGGGAAACAACATGTTTGTCATTCTTTTTATCCTCACTAATGCATTGGAAGGAGGCCATCTGGCTGCCTTTTGGGTAAATCCATTTTATAACAAGATTTTTTGTGTGTGATTCAGTAATTAAGCCCCTTTGGATAGAGTTCAAGATGGACCTGCCTTATGCTGAATTTTGCTTTAGAGCAAACTGTTAGTCACAGGTGCCAGTGAATTTATAAATCAGGATGAGAAATCTCATAGATTTTGGAAAATTAGTCATCTTCCTGAGTTTCCTTTCACCTTAGGTGCACTGTTCTTCAGAGGTGTGCAAGGTGAGAATGTGCTTAGAATTGCCCCTGGTCTAGCATGGCTGAGATTGTTATCTGCCATCTATCCTAAATCTAACCTCCTAGAACTGAAATGTTGAAATGAAGACAGGAGAGTATTAATGTTGTTACTCATTGCTATAGACACCATAATAGACTTATCTATTCACTCATTCATTTAGTAAACATGTACTAGCTGAGGGTACAGAAATCACTAGAAAAGCTTGTGAGCTCAACCTCATTATGACATGATTTATTAGAGACCGAATATTCTTTTTTTGTTGTCATTGTTACGTGGAGGCTTCAGTTGTGAAAATGTGATATGACGTAATGTCACCTTTGGAATATTTTCTAAGAATAATTTATTTTTTTGAATGAATTACCTTGCCATCTCTTAAACTCAAAAAATATAAATCAGTACAAAAATATGGTTAAAAGTCAAGTGCTCAGTCATGTTTTTCTTGCTATCTTGTGGGAAAAATTTCAGCTTCTTGGCTAGTTGTGCTCCCAATTTATTTTGCCATGAGTCATGGAAAGTTAATATTCAGTTTGAGAATTTTCTCCTGGCTGCTGATTCCTATGAAAATCCCTTTGCAAAACATCATCAATTTGATTAGACACCATTTGCCTTTCTTCTTGTTTTCTACATTGTACCCACTTTTTTCTTTTTTTAAAAGATTTTATTTATTTGTCAGAGAGAGCACAAGTAGGGGGACAGCAGAGGGAGAAGCAGGCTCCCCGCTGAGCAAGGAGACTGATGAGGGACTCGATCCCAGGACCCTGGGATCATGACCTGAGCTGAAGGCAGATGCTTAACCGACTGAGCCACCCAGGCGCCCCTGCACCCACTTTCTGATTGGTGAGATTAACCATTCCTCAACATGCCTATGTGTTCTCTCAGTTATGATCTAGTTATAATGTCATTCATATCAGCAACACTGAGAGCTTGTTTGACAAGGAGAGCAACCCTCTATGACAGTTAATTGGGTAACAATTCACTTTTATATCAAGCTAAGTTGTTTGCATCTTTTAAATAGATAATGAGCTTGGAACCTCTCCTCAGGCATAAGAATAGCCTGCTTTGGGAGAAGTAGGCTATTTGAGCTCTGGCATTTTCCCTCCTTGGGCATAGATTTGCTTTCCTTTTGAGCCCCCATGAATGGTCACTGTGGTCTAGTCTTCTTGAGCAGAGACAGAATGTTCCTGAATTCCTGAAAATTCACCAGATGGTACCGGACTTCAGAAAACAAGTGGTGACTTTGGCCTCCTTGTGGTTTCTGTGTTGACTGACGTAAGCCAACCTCCACGAATGAACAGCTGATGTTTATAGTTAGAGAGAAATGTACTATATGACTTAGGTCTAGACTCTGCAAGGACTAATGGGGTAACAATGGATTTGGGGGCATAAGACCAATTGTTGGAATTACATTTGAGGTCACACTTGGGAAAGGTTTTTATCTTGCTCTCACTGAGGTTCTTAAAAGCTGCTTATACAATTGTGATTGATTCACTTTGAAACTTTCTGAAAACAAACTTCATCATGAGATTTTTTTAAGGCATTTTTTGTTCTGGTTGGGTCCCATACTCTAAGAGAAAATTATCTAAATAGAAGCCAAGACATGCTGCCATCCAGACATGTTTCTAGAGAGGCAAATTATCACAGGTGCAAAAACTCAAGAGCTCACTGGGTTTAGATAAAATTAAAAATAGTTCATTGCAATATTGTGAAATATATTTTAGTCACACATTCTTGTGAGTACTACGGCATGATTATTTCAAAGGATTGTCAAATTGATCTTGTGTTCACAGGATTTTTGTGTAGTAGTGAATTTTTTTTTTTTTTTTTTGGCTTGTGGGTTTGGTTCTTCTTGGCCACAGTGGACTGTTCTCTGTATAGCATATGGATATTGGAAGGGACTGAAAGACATATTGATGAATTTTGCAACTTGCTAGCTGGAAACCCTCCTTGTTAGTGAGGGTAAATTCCAAAGATTCCCCTGTAGAGAGTAGTCTTGGGGGCATGTGCTTCCTTAGGTAAGCGTAGGACAGCTGTGGGCGCCTGGGTGGCTCAGTTGGTTGAGACTGCCTTCGGCTCAGGTCATGAACCCGGAGTCTCAGGATCGAATCCTACATTGGGCTCCCTGCTCGGAGGGGGGTTCACTTCTCCCTCTGACTCTACCCCCTCTTGTGCTCTCTCTCTCTCTCAAAAAAAAAAAAAAAAAAAGAGTAGGACAGCTCTCTCAGACTGAGGCAGCCAGTGCTAATGATCTGGGGTTCCATCAGCGACTCTGAGCTGATGAAGTCTAAAGTGAAAAGGGTTGAAAGGCACAGTGAGTATTTGGAATTGCAAACTTAATGTACATCAAGAGCATTGCCTGTGCTGGTCAAATTAGTGACCAGAGCAATGCAGTGTATCGCTGTGTAAATGAATGACCTGTTTTTCCAAGAGTCAAACCTGTTAAGTACCACCAAGAGAATAGCAGGTGGGGTTCCAGGTAAAGGACCACAAGACTTTTTTTTATCTGGCAGAACTGGCAGAAATGCCATTGATGGAAGAGCCATGATCACATGAAGAGACCAGAAGTCTTTGAAGGTTAAGAGATTTTTAATTTTTATATTTCTTCTTAGATGCATTAAACTATGCATTTAAATTTTATTTGAATTCAACTATGTACAGAGGTTTTAATTAAAACAAGAGTTCACCTATCATTTCTGTTCTCCATCCCTGAGTTCCACTTCTCAACATGAACACGTTTTGCTGTTTCTTCTGATATTCCTCTCCATTTGCCTAAATAACAGAATAGTGTCTTGATTGAAAAGTTTTAGACTTTATGGTTTGATTTCTTACTACAGACAATAAATATTTACAACCATTCCTCCTGCACCCCTCCCTCAGGTGTACATGTTTCCTTCCTATACCATTCTAGTATAGTTGTTTTGCCACTTTTGGTTAAGTCAATATTCAGTATTTACATTATTGTTACTACATAGATGTCATCAACTGCTAAGCCACTTGATATAATAAAGTGGCTTTCCTATACTTGTACGATTTTTGCATTTTTTGTCTTTTCTGAAGTTAATAATTCCTTTTAATTCATTTATTTATGCATTATTAACTCATAAAAATCTATGAAAGAACTGACCAAACACATCAAATAAGCTATTTTTTCTTTGAGTTTTTTATATTTCTCCAGGAACTTTCAATTTTCTTTTTCAAATCTTGCCTGTCAATTGCCAGATCTTCTGGGATTTCTTCACAGCCATCTTCTCCTTTTTTGTCTTGGATTTCACATTGCTTTCATGTTTTCTGCATTTTTGATGCACTCCCTAATTCTGTTGGAGTGCATTCTCCAGTAGCTTTCTGAGAAAGGTGGCATAAGAGATTGATGTTTTGAAGCATTGCATATCTGAAGATATCTCTATTCCATCTTCTCAGTCATTAGTACTTTGGCTATGGGATTCTGGGTTGTATGTTATTTTTTCACTATCTCCTATTTTAGCTCTCAGCATTGCTGCTAAGAAGTCTCATACTATTCTGATTACTGATCCTTGGTAAATAACTTTTTTTTTTTTTTGGTCTCTCTGGAAGCTTTTGCAAGCTTTGCTTTCTTTTTCCTTCCTTCCTTCCTTCCTTCCTTCCTTCCTTCCTTCCTTCCTTCCTTCCTTCCTTCCTTCCCTCCCCCCTTCCTTTCTCTCTCTCTCTTTCTTTTTTCCATTCCTGGTGTTCTTGCTGAGACCTTTAGATCTGAAATCACAGACACATGTTCTTAAGATCTAGAAAATGGAAAACTTACTTGTATTTTGCATTCATTAATTTCCTCTGTGATTCTTTTTAAAGATTATTTTTCTAGAACCCCTATAAATTGGATGTTGACCTCCCAGACTGATCCTTTTCTGACCCCGCCCCCACATTTGTTTTTCTTTTGGCTCTACTTTCTGAGTCAATTCCTCAACTTTATTTTACGATATTCTTATTGGTTATTTATATTTCTTCTCTCATATTTTTAAGTTCCAAAAGCACTTTCCCATTATCTGAATGTTTTCCATTTATGTTATCCCGTCCTTATTACATGGCTGTAAACTCATTTCTTACCTCTGTGGGAATATTAATTGAAGAGTTTTCTGTTAGTCTTTTTTTTTTTTG
Source organism: Phoca vitulina (assembly GCF_004348235.1). Taxonomy (NCBI): domain Eukaryota; kingdom Metazoa; phylum Chordata; class Mammalia; order Carnivora; family Phocidae; genus Phoca; species Phoca vitulina. The sequence goes on along the minus strand of NW_022589706.1, from coordinate 58,903,629 downwards.
CTTCTTCTTTTATGTTAGAGTTTTTTTTTTCCAGTGTCAGGTTTTTCTTTATATGAAAGAGATAAGATGTGCACCTGTTTCTAGAAGTACAGAAGATTATTCTAAATTTTCCTCTTAATTAAAATAAACTTTGAAAATAATTATATAAAATTTTAATTAAATGCTTTTTAGGCCTGCACAAAAGAAAGAGACCAAAAACAAAGTGGAGGAACCCTTGAAGTTAAGACACACCCAAGCATGCCTTTATTCTGAGGAATTCTAAAGAGAGAGACTGAATGAGACTGTTGGGTTGGATGGGAGGCTGGAAGAGTAATTCCAGCCTTACCACTCTTTGGACACACCTTTAAATATATTTTATGTCATTTCTCACTGCCTTAACTTTGACTTCGGCATATATAAAGTTTTTACTTTTCCCCAAATTTTACCATTGTATAAGGCTATGAAAAGCAGATGGATGGAGTGAAGATTCAGGAAGAGGGGCAAATACCAATAGAATTCTTGATGGATGGAGTTTTGGAGACTCTTGGTCTACTGGGAGCAAAGGAAAGCTTTCTACCACTTAGCAACAGAAATTTAGTGGAATAACAAACATTTATTTTACTTTCCTCCCACCCAAAACTTTTCTTAGGGGTAAATTGAGCTAGGTTTTCCATAGGTGATTAACTTCTTTCATTTTCCAACTTGAATATGTCATGTTTCAATATTGATTTTTGTTTTGTTTTGTTGTTGTAAGGTAATAAGCATGAGATATTTCTTTATGCAATGTTATATCAAATCTCCTGTTTGACGCTTATTCTGACCTTTCTTAGTAACTGAATCATTTATATTTCCCAATTGGGAAAGCATGGCTAAAGCAGAAAGATTTTCTTTCTCCATATTAATCACAGGTCCTTATTTCATTTCCCTTTCATTGTTTTTCTTTTAAACGAAATTTAAAATATATTATTTCATAAAGTAGCCAAGAAAAAGAGAAATTATCCCTCATCATTTGAGTGTAAAAGAACAGTAATAATCTAATATCGAGAGCCTTTAGGGTAGTGCCTAGCTTAAAAGTACTTCAGAAACACAGTATTAGAAAAGAGGAAACATATGTCTCAGCAAGCAGGTGGCCGTACAAGAAAAGAATCTCTATAATGGCTGGTCTGCATTTCTGGAAGCCAGAAATTCTCCACAAACACAGCCTTAATATAACCATAACAGACAGTAGGGTATGACTTAACGATTGAGCAATAAATAACAAAGAAAAAAATTAAGTTGCAGGTGTTACATGGCGAAGTGTGAAACGGAAGTCCTGAACTATGGAGCAGAACTTAGCCAAGTAACTTTAGCACTTCTGCAGGACTGTAAAATCTCTGGATTGAACTGAAAGCTTTTAAAGAAAAGAAATTATATATATATATAAATAAAATAGTCGATATCTATATATCTATATATAACATGTTTTATTCATATGTACTCTATTGTGGCAGAAGTTGTTTCTAATTGGCTGATTATCACTCATTCAGTGATTTACTTTAAAACCTTAATCGAGTGCCCATTCTGTGCCAGGTCTTAAACTAGGCATAGTGGATGTAGAGATGTCCCAAAGTTCATAGTCTAGGAGTGGAGACAAACAGCAACTTTCTAATTAGCATGACAGAATGATGAGTTCTGTGGTGAAGGGAAGCAAAGGGTGCTGCTTAAGGAGGGCCACCTAAGCCAGCCTAGAAGACTTCCAGAGGGAGCTGATATGAGGCCACATAAGAGTGGAAGTTTAGGACGGTACTTCTAGGGAGGGGAAGAAGCATAAATAAAAGTATGAGAGACTTGGCTCAAATCAGCAATTTTGAGTTGAGTATATTGGTATATACGGTGCAAGGACTAAGCAGGTAGACTTAAATGAAATTATGAAAGGCGTTGCCTGAAGTCACTGTGAAGCCATTGCAGGATTTAGAAAGATCAAACTGGTGGCAGTGTGGCATGTAGGTTGAAGATGATTACAAGTGGACGTTGGGAGACCAGATAAAAGGCTGTTATAGTAACAACGTGAGAACTAATAATGTCTCAAAGCAAGGTAATCCCAGTTGATATAAACAGATCCCCAAAATTTAAGAAATATTTTGAAAAGTAGGGTTAAATGAAATTGATGACAAATTTGATGTGGAATAGGGGAGTTAGGGAAGATGATGAGTCAAAGATGATGTTCAGGTCTCTGATTTGAGCAATGGGTATGGGGGCTACAATTTATGTAGTTAGGATATTCTGAGAAAAGAAGCAGATCTGGAGGGAAACTAATGGGTTCACTTTGAGATGGGTTCTGTTTATGGTATCTTTTTTGGCATCCAAGTGGAAATTCCCATAAGTGATTTTATATAAAAAGCTAGAGGTCAAGAGGGAGATCTGGGCTTAGATATGTACAATAGGGAGTTATTGAATAGTGATAGTAGTTGTTACCATTAGTATGGATGTATTAGCCAACAGGATTGGCCAAGGGATAAACCTAGAGACATGCTAACTATTAAGGAGCAGATAGAGAAAAAGTAGATTATGAAAGTGACTCAGAAGGACCAGCTGGTGAAGTCAGAGTATAATCTTATGAGAGTGGTCCACCAGAGTCAGAGGAGTTCAAAGAGCCTGAGTTACAGAGGTGATTGCTGCAATGTAGTCAAGTAAATTAAGGACTGAGAGGTTGAAAGAGTGATGATACAAATTGTCATCCCAAATAGAGTAAGTCTGAGAGTAAAGGGACTGTGATGGTTGTTTTATGTGTCAATTTGACTGGACCATGCAGTGTCCAGGTATTTGGCTAAACATTATTTCTGCATGTGTCTGTGAGGGTGTTTCTAGATGAAATTAGCATTTGAATCATTAGACTGAATAAAGCAGATTGCCTTCACCAATGGGGGTGGGCATCATCCAATCAGTTGAATCTGAATAGAACAAAAAGGCAGAGAAAGGGAGAATTCACTGTTTCTCCGCCTGACTACTTGAGTGGGAATTTTGGTTTCTCCAGCTCTCAGAGTGGGATTTACACCATTGGCACTCCTGGGTCTCAGGCCTTCGGACTTGGATTGGAATTCACACCATCAATTCTCTTGGTTCTCAGGCCTTCGGACTCAGAGTGGAACTACACAGCCAACTTTCCTGGGTCTCCAGCTTGCAGACAGCAGATATTCTCAGCCCCGATAATCATGTGAGTTAAATCCTTATAATAAATCCCTGCCTATATCATTCATCTCTATATCTATATCATCTCTATCTATTTATCTAACTGTCATCCATCTATCTGTCTATTTTATCAATCTGTCTACACATTTTGCTGGTTCTGTTTCTCTGGAGAGCCCTGACTAATTCAAGGGTTGTTATTGATAATTATGACAGGACCACAAATATAAACCAGACGTTCCCCAGGCAAACCAGCATACGATGGTCATGTTACAGTTGGAAGAATTATTTCAATGAAATAGTTGGAGTGGTGGCTGTACATGGTAAGAGTAAAAGAGTGAAGTGAATGATAAGAAATTAAAATACCTGTGAACAGAATATTTTTTTGAACTAGCTTCTATTTAAAGGGGAGGGACCGAATGGGAGTTAGAGAGGGTTAGGGGGTTAAAAGAAAACGTTTTACCTGGCAGAGGCTTGAGTAAACCTGTATGCAAAAAAAGAACATGCCAATGAAGAGGGAGAAGTCAGAGAATTTACCACAAGAGAGAATACATGATTGAACCACTGTTGTATGGGAGCTGGAGGATATGGCAGGATTTGCTTTCGAAAGGAGGATAGAATATCTTTTCTAGAAAGACAGGAGAAAAAATAAATAGAAAGCAAATATAGCAAATGTATGGGTGGGTGAGTGTGAGGTTGGCCAAGTTTGCACGGGGTGGTCTCTGTACTTTTTTCGGTAAAGCATGCCAGGAGGCCTGATGCTGAGAGTGGAGGATAGGATTACAGAATAGGGAGCGCAGAAGCAACAGGTAAGGCTGTGTGGTTATTCTGGAGAGTGAGAGACAAACTGATTAGGAGCACCACAGGATTTTCAGGCAATATTATGGGCCAACTGGACACTGTTAACTTGCAGGGACATGGACCTACAGTTTCATGTTTTATGCTCCCCCACCCATTTTAAGTAGTAAGGATTGTGGCATTGGTACAACAAATTTATGCACAAAGTTGTGATTCAAGTTCTGGATTATTGTCCCCATGGGAAATGGGGACAGGAGAAGGCTGACTGATGGGAAAGAATGGGGAAGTCAATAAACATCAGGTCTCACTGAAGTTAGGAAACAAAGATGTTATTAGTAGAAACACAATAGCTAGAAGGATTGGAAGCTGTGTGGAGAAAGTGGACATAGAACTTTAAGATTTCAGAGGTGTGTTAGCTCTGGGTGATGGTCAAGTCCCGGCTGGGGCCATGGGTGCCTGTCTGCGGTGGAGATGAGATATGTTCTGGAGTTGATGTTGGCTAATTCAGCCACATGGGTGTAGAAATCACTAAGAACTATGATACAACTTAGAGCAGAGAGAGGAAAACCTTAAACCAAATAGCGGTGAGATGACTGATGTAAACAAAAATATGGGGATGATGTGGGTGATCTAGCTAGACATTTTTGCAAGAAATTAGAGAAGCCAAGGTTTGGTGTGGCCCTGTGGACTTGAAACTGCATGTGCTGCCTTTCAGTGTAATTCTTCAGTGGGCTTCTAGGTGTGTGGTATCATCTGACAGAGATTTTCACCCACACACTGATGTTGAGGAAACATTCTGTGAAGAGGAGAGTGGAAGGGTTTGCAAGAATAAGAGGAGCAGTCATGAGAAAGGAAGAAAGGGACCAGCTGGGCCCTACAATAACCAAGACAACAGTATAACGGAGAGGTCAGTCTGCATTTTGGGAGGTGTGCAAGGAAAGAGGCATTCATTTATCAAAGCTTCTACCTTGTTATATCCTTCTGAGCACTGGAAATGTATGTGTAGAGCATGGGCTGTAAACTCCAAGACAGCAGAAACTGTAGTGTTTGGTATTGAAGGAAGGAATGAGTGCATCCTGGGAGTGAGACAGGTTGGGGCAATGGTTAAGAGCATGAGCTCTTAAATCAGAGAGCTCTGAGTCGGGATCCTGGCTGGGGAATCTTGGGCAAGTTGTTTAACTTCTTTAAATTCCGACTTCCTCATCTATACATTATAGGTTATGTTAGTATCTATACTTCAGAATTTCTGGAAGCACCCGGCACCTGGGTGGCACCAAGTAAATGGCAACTGTTGCTGCCACGACTGCTTTTAACTGTTTTATGTGTTGGGATGATACCTGGTTGGACAGTAATTTGTAGCTAGAGCTCCGAGGTGTTTTGTTTTTGTTTTGGTTTTGGTTTTGGTTTTTTGGTTTTGTTTTAACCAGGCTTTTAACTCCTTAGAAAGAGAGAATGCCTTCCTTGTTTTTACATAAAAACTGCAACATTTCTACCCAGTTACTTTACACAAGTGCTTTTTTGGTTATCAATATTTTTTGGTAAACCTTGGACACACTGAGCAGAACTACAAGGATGCTCTTTTTTATTCTGTGAATAATACAAATATTTTACCTGTTTCAAATCTACTCGTATCCTGGAAAAAGGCAAAATATTGCAGGAGTGTGTGGCTGTGGTTTCCAGTTAGTTTGTACCTTTCCTGAATTTTCTTTGATTTTGTGAACTCTTGAGCTCTAATGATAATTACTGTCTACAGTATTCATTTTTTCCCAGGAAAGTATACATGAGTTATGAATAAGAAATCTTTTTTTTTTTTAAGATTTTATTTATTTATTTGAGAGAGAGAGAGAGAGACAGCACAAGTGGACTGGAGGGGTAGAGGGAGAGGGAGAAGCAGAGTCCATGCCGAGCAGGTAGCCCGATGTGGGGCTTGATCCCAGGACACTGAGATCAGGACCTGAGCCGAAGGCAGATGCTTAACTGACTGAGCCACCCAGGCACCCCATGAATAAGAAATCTTAACACAAAATTATTTTAAGCTATTTAATTAATAGGAAATATTATACTGTATCATATGTGCCCATGGAAAATTTGGGTGTGATCTGTATCAGCAAACCCACTTATCTGACCTAATCTGCCATTTTATTTCCCTGGGTTTGCACTGAGATCTTGTGTTTTAGTTGCATCTTGGCTTTTTTTTTCCCCAATTGACTCAAATTCCTTCTCTATTAGCCCTGAAAACATCTTTGTTGGGGATAAGTAGCATATTCCTTCTCCAAAACTCACTCTAATACACTTAGAATGTACATGACTCATGGGAAAGCTGGGAAAATCACTTCCAATCCTTTTACACTGATTCTGGTCCAGCCTACAGTTTCCTCATGCTCTGATCCTTTTGCTTTTTTTGCTTTAAAAATCCCCAGACTGCAAAATAGCTCCCACCCACTAAAACAACTTTCCTTGCAAGTCATCAAAATCCACTCTGATCTTCCCAACTGGGAGAGGTGACTTGATTCCTTTCAATGTTGGAAACCACCCCAGTGTCACTAGCTCTCCCATTTCCCCCATCCACCAGTGAACTCTGGAGCCTTTTCAAGACTTTGCTCCAACGCTCAAGATCAAGTCCAACCTCCAGTGGCAGATCCTTGATTTAAGCTGTGGGGTTTTCTGAAGAATTTAAGTATTCGACATGAATATTTTAAAGGAAAACTTGAGACATTTTTTTTTCAGCAGAGCTATGGCCATGAATCTCTCACGTCTGCTCTTCTGGGTCCGTTTGTGCTACTGGACATGGACGCTTCCTGAAAGCCCACACAGTGCAGGGGGTCTGGACACGATGGCATGACAATGTTGCTTTGATGCTGAAGCTGGCCAAGGGGTCACTGGTTGGCTTACCCAGCAGGAGATTTTGCAAAAATTACCTTGATGAGAGTAAAGAAAAAAATTCCCATTTTTTTCCTCCCCTGGAAGCTGTAGTAAAAATGGATCAATAAATAATTTTGATTATTTTAATTAATTTTGATTAATTCATCCTAAAGAGAAAGGTAAGGTCATAGGTAGGGGAAGTTGCTGAAACCCTACTGAAGCAAATGCTGATATTGTTCTCAAGGTCAAAGACTAAAAACCAGTAAAATTAAATTTGGCTTGTCTCTCCTATGGCATGTATTGAGAGTAGAGATTCAGGGAAGTTTAATCTCTTTTATACACAGATTGAGTTATGTAGTCATGAGTTTATGCAATACTAACTAGCTTTAATCCAATGAGAAATAACTTGATAGAATAAGACTATAATGCCTGGAACAACCAGAAAACCTGAAAAAAAAAATGTTCATGCTATGTTGTGGGTCTAAAGAACACTGTAGTATTAAGCAGAATGAGATAAAAAAATTTTTTTTTCACCTCTTTTCTTTCTGCTGCTCAATTTGCTACTTAGCATCCTGTCAGTCATAAATGCTGAATAATCTGTGAGGGAATTAGAATCTAAATCAGGCTTATGTAACTGTACCTGTAAGTGCTAAACTTATTTGGAACTAAATGCAACTGAGGATTACGGGTTTGTTTTTTAAAAAATCTTTTTCCTGATTGAAAAATAAACTCATACACACATATCCACACACACATATATTCCTAAATTGATGATTAGATAAATATTTAGGTCTGTAATTATTAGATTGTTGTGTATGAGCAAAGAAATGAGAGAAATTTAAAGCACTGAAGTAGTTTTAATGAAAGCATAATATTTTATATATATTATTTCTTAAAAAATGTCTCATAAAGGAAGGGAAAGAGGAATGATGAAGCATACTTCTCTGAAGGTATTGGGGCACAGTTTTATCTGAAAAGCTCATGTGAATTTTATACTTTACTGTGTATTTATAGCTGTCTTAGACTTACTAAATGTATAATGTCTTTTTCTTTAAAGATTTATTTATTTATTTGAGAGAGGGAGAGAACAGGAGGAGGGGCAGAGGGAGAAGGAGAGAATCCTCAAGCACATTCCCACTGAGTGTGGAGCCCAATGTGGGGCTGGATCCCAGGACCCTGAGATCATGACCTAGCCAAAATCAAGAGCTGGCTGCTTAATTGACTGAGCCACCCAGGAGCTCCATAATGTCTTATACTTACAATAACCTTTTAAGAGGAAGAAAAAATAATGCCAGTTTTTCCTCACCAAATCTTTGAATAACATGAATTTTCCAGAAAGATATGTTCGGTATCTATCCTACAGTTTTGTGTACCACTCGGCACACTGGAGTGTTGCCCTAATTCAAAGGATCAAAGCTCTGCCTGAACAGTGACATCACGAGGGTACATTTTTTAATAATGCCAATGCCCATGCCTCACTGAAGTCCAATGAAGTCTGCGTCTCTAGGAAAGATTCTTAGCATTGATATTTTTAAAAATCTCCCCAGGTGAATCTAGCGGGTACCCAAGGGTGAGAACAACTGCTGTAGCTAGAGACTTCCTCCAGTTTGAGGACCATGGATGAGGTTATATTAGATACTATCTATCATTATACCTGAAGACAGGTATCACATCATACCTCTGTTTGAACTTGTTTCCGTTATCACTAGGACCCTAGGATAGCTGAGGAGTACCATAGTGAACTGATTGCAGGGAAGTGGAAACTCGGTCTGCAGTGAAACACTACACACTCTACCTAGTGTATAGCCCAATGGGATCCTGAAGATCAGCCTCCAAGCCACTGATTCTACAGCAGAGAAACAGAACTCCTCATTCTAAACAATTTGGGCATTGTTTCTGCTCCCCCCACCCCCACTGACGGTAACTTCCTCCATCTAAAAAAATTTTTAATTTAATAAATTCCAAAGTGCTGATTTTTGGAAGTATTTAATAATTATAATTTTATCAGTTTGACTTTTTAGAACCCCACTAATTTCTCCTACAATATTTTCAGTATTTGCTGAAGGATGACATCCCCCTTGCCTTAATCATGTGCCAGATTACTCGTAAACCTGGACCATATGCCACTGCAATTTGCTGATGGGCCCAAGCTGTTTTGGTAGATAAAAAATCCAAGGGGATTAGACGGCTCAATCCTCACTGTGAACAGAGCAACGGCAGCAGGGCAGCTACATGCTCACTTCTCTCTCCTTGGCCAAGCATTACCTAGATTCTCTTCCTTCACATCACTGGTGACCCCAACACTGGAGATCACATCAATGCCTGCAAAAGTGTATTTCACTCGAATGAGGCTTTCTGTAGACACTCAGACAGAAACCAAGTTTCAGAGACATGGGTCATGCAAGCAATGAGATAGAAATCATGATGTGCAAAAGTCAGAAATGTTTCCCCAGTTTCGGCTTTAGGATGGTCCTGGCAGGGTCAACACTCTAAATTGATGAGTGACATAAAGTGTCTTTCTCCTTTATTCGACTCCTGTTTTCTGCTCAGCACAGTTAATGGTGATATTCTCTGTCATCAATATTTGAATGACTACAAGTTTTTCTGCTTATAATAATGTGAACCTCTATGATTTCACTTCAGAACCTCGATGACTCTTGAAATCAGAATTGGATGGTTGATTTTTTTTTTTTTTGAGAGAGAGGGTGTGTGTGTGAGTGGGGGTGGGGGGCAGAGGGAGAGGAAGGGAGAGAATGAGAATCTTTTTTTTTTTTTTAAGATTTTATTTATCTACTTGAGAGAGAGCACACAAGCGAGAGAGCATAGGCAGGGAGAGCAGCAGAGGGCAAGGGAGAAACAGACTCCCCACTGAGCAAGGAGCCTGATGTGGGGCTTGATCTCAGGACCCTGAAATCATGACCTGAGATAAAGGCAGATGCTTAACTGACTGAGCCACCCAGGCACACTGGAAGAGAGAGAATCTTCAGCAGGCTCCATGCTCAGCACAGAGCCCAATTCAGCGCTGGATCTCAAAACTCTGAGATCATGACCTGAGCTGAAATCAAGAGTTGGATGCTAAGCCAACTGAGCCACCCATGTGCCCCAGTCTTACGCATTTCAATGAGGGTTTTTCTCATTCATCTGACGTATATTGTCTGGAGGGAATTTAGGTTTCTCGTTTTTTCCAAATCATTACTTTATCTGCAATGTGTCTATCTTCTTCAGTTAAGAAAGAGCTGGTAACAGAGAGAGAAGCAACACCATTGAGGAAAAAACAATTTTATTTCTTATTATTTTACACCTGTCTTTGGTGGTCTCATTCTCTCCTGCTCTATATAAGCTTTGTCCATGTGGTGTGTGATATATTTATCCATGGCTTTGAGTTCATATCATCCAAATTCAGGGACCTCATAGGAATGACAATGTTCCCATAAGCCTTTGCATGAAAAAATCTAGGGATGGTGGGGCCATGTATATATATCTGAACTGGTGCTCAGGACCATTGGATTGGTATCATGAGTAGCCAGGCCAGGGTCACATGCCTTACTTTGTACCCAGGTTCCAGGGGATGGCTTATCATCTGGTACCTCCCTGTCTTTTCCACATTGATATGGAAGGCAAGGTGGTATGGATAAATGTGTGCATAATTAATGTGAGTGCCGTGAACTTAGGATTTGAACTTTCCTAGTGAGTTCTGGAATTCTGAAAGCTAGGGAAACATATTTTTTAAATGATTATGCCTCTACTGCTGAACTCTGTCCCTGAAATGGCTTTAAAAACTGAATACATTTCTGAAAATAATTTTTTTTTGTTCTGAGCCCAGTTATATCATTAAACCCACACACAAAACTCTCTTCCACATGGAAAATATGTACGGTAGATTTATTTATAGTGATTAGAAAACAAAACAACGGAACTTACGATGAGTGCTCTGGGTTATAAGAACTGTCTTTTGCTATCGACTTAAAAGATTTCAAAGTCCCTTTTTTGTCGAAGGGAAGCCTAGTAATAACAAACTGCTTAAAGATGTATTTATTAGGTTCTAATAAATAAATAACCATTTAAAAATTTCTTAAAATCTTCAAACATCTTAAGTAATTTTTATAAACAGAGTACAAAACGTAGGAAGTGTGAAATCAAAAATGTTTTCACTCATTAGAGATGACCTTATATAGTTTCACCACTTATGAGTTATCAGGACATCTGTAACTTGTGAAAATGATTTTCATATTTTATTCCCAAATATTATGTATTTTCCCTTTATTTTTGAAAACATGTAAACATACAAATGCACATATTGAGGGATATATCTTTCATACTTAGTTACACCAAGTTGTTAAAATACAAATTAAAAAAATCTGTTTAGTAAGACATTCCAACAAAAGCATAACTAAGTATACTACCGAACTTTTGTGTCCTTGCTCCTTCACAGAAAGGGTCACCTTTCCAGAGGCGTAACAAACTGGTGCTTTGGGATATAGAGAAACATCAGTAAAATCAACTACATTTTTCACTTGTGTACTGAAGGGACAGTACGGGAAGCATAACATTTTTTTTCATTATTAGAGAAAGAAAAGAGTGAATGGCAGATCAATGTGCTGGTTGAAGGGTCAAGCAGATAGAGAAATGGAAATCTGTTTCCAAATCTATTTCCATACAGTCATTTTATTTTTTTTTTTTATTTTTTATTTTTTTAAAGATTTTTTTATTTATTTTTCAACAGAGAAAGAGAGACAGCAAGAGAGGGAACACAAGCAGGGGGAGTGGGAGAGGGAGAAGCAGGCTTCCCGTTGAGCAGGGAGCCCGATGTGGGACTCGATCCCAGGACCCTGGGATCATGACCTGAGCTGAAGGCAGACGCTTAACGACTGAGCCACCCAGGCACCCATTCCATACAGTCATTTTAAAGAACGGCACGAGAGGCAGGGTTTCAAACAGACAGGTTAGAAAACCCAGGCTGATTTTTTAGTATGCCTATGCCATTTGGCATCTGTGTGGGGTGCCTCGCAGCTATCTGGGCCACTTCTTCCTCCACTCACTGATGCAGCAGCGGGTGGTTGTAGCTGGAACACGACAGGCTCGCCTCAGCTGCACAGCCACAGCTGGGCCTCCACGGAGTAGGGGAGGCTGAAATTAAGTCAGCCTATGCTAGTGCTATGGGGACAAGTGAAACAAGGAAGCAGGAAGGGGATGCCAAGGGCAGGCTGCAATTTTTTTAAAAAGATTTTATTTATTTATTTATTCGTCAGTGAAAGAGAGAGAGAGCCCAAGCCGGGGGGGGGGGGGGGGTAGGGGAGCAGCAGGCAGAGGGAGAAGGAGAAGCAGGCTTCCCGTTGAGCAAGGAGCCCAATGTGGGACTCAATCCCAGGACCCTGGGATCATGACCTGAGCCGAAGGCAGATGCTTAACCAACTGAGCCAACCAGGCATCCCTGCAATTTTTAATAAGGTGGTCAATGAAGACCTCACGGGGAGGAGGGTATTGCAACAAAGGCTTGACTGGAGTGAGAGAGTGAGCCTTCTGGGCACAGGAAACAGAATACAGAAGCTCCAAGGTAGCAGCATGGCTGGAATGTTCACCCGGACCAAGGAAACCAGTGTTCTTCGACAGAAGCCAGAGAGGCAGAAAAACAGGAGAAGAGAGGAGAGGTAGTGATGCCAGGATGTAGAGAGCCTCATGGGCCTCTCCAAAGATGATGGTGTGCTCTCTAATGGGCTGGGAACTGAATGGAAAGCTTTGGGAGAAGGACAGACATGATGTGACTGGTGTTGAGACTAGACCGCAGAGTGTGTGGGCAAGTGTGGAAGCAGAGACATCTGTTAGAAAACTATTATAATAATTCAGTCAAGAGATAATAGCTTTGTAAAAGGTGGAAGCAATAGATGCAGAAGATGAGGTAAAGTTCTGTATGTATTTAGAAGGTAGAACCAAAAGAATTTGCTAACAGGCAAGATATGAGATATGAGGAGAGAAATGAAGGATCATTTCAAAGTTTTAACTGAAACACAGGTGGGGAAAACATTGCTCTTAACTGAAGTTGGCAAGACTTTGACAGTTGTGAGGTTTGGGAAGGGGGTCAGGTTTTGGATACAAGTTTGAAATGCCTATTAGACATCCAAATGGAAATAAAAATTAGGCAGGAGGGTATATAGGAGAGTGCCTGGGATGAATTATAAATTTGGGAGTCATCATCATAGAGATGATATTCAAAGTCACAAAACCGGATCAATCACCAAGGTGGTGTATGTAGGGAGAAACGAGAGGAGGCCTAAGGACTGAGCTCTGGGTCACTCTAATGTATAGATGTTGGGGGGCTAACGAGAAACTTGCAAGGGAGCTAGGGAAGGAGTGGACATTGAGGTACAAGGCAACTGGAAGAGTGTGAATTCTTGGCAGCCATATGCAGAAAGAGTTTGAATAGTGTCAAACCCTGAAGGGAGGTGTGTGGGGTGAGGATTGAGAATTAAGCATGGGATTTAGCAAAGCAGAGGTCACTTGGGACACTGCAGAGCCATTTCAGTATAGTGGTGGGGGCAAAAATCAGAGCGAGTTCAAGAGAAAGAAAGAAGAAACTTAAGAACTGTGAATACCATGAATGCAAACAACTTCTAAAAGGGAGACCAGAGTGGACTTGGAGCTGGAGTCTGTGAGGTCAAGAGAAGGATTCTTTGGTACCGTCCAAGAGATGATCACATGCATACAAACTGTTAAAAACTATTTGGTGGAGAGGGAAAATTGGAGAAAGAACTGTAGGAGTTCTGGTCTTGAGTAGGCAAGGGGTCATGTGACCCCAGAGGACAAGGGACCTTAGAGAGCAGCACAGTTTGTGCAAGACGACAGGCTGACAGGAAGCTCAGGAGACTGTAGGTGCAAGGAGGCAGAAAGGTGGCTAGGTGTGGTGATGCAAGCCGTGGGGGCTGCTTTTTTCACAGTTTCTCTTTCCCTGTTAAGTAGGAAGCAAGGTCAACAGCTGAAGTGAAGGTGGGAGTGGAAGTGTTGGGCATATGAGGGTAGAGAAGGGGGTTCTAAATGGTCCTCTAGGTGGGGGAGCGAAAGGATTAGGGAAACAGATGTGGTTTCTGAGCAACATCGGGGGGCCCGGTTAACAGTGGTGCACGTACATTTAAAGTTGTGTGCTTTTCCCAGCCTCGTTCAGCTGGGTGGAGAAGCAGAGCAATCAGAGAGTTTAACTTAACCAGGATGGGGTTTTGTCCGCCCAATATGCTAAAAGGGGAGACGTGCAAGGGGACCGAGGGTGTACACAAGGGAGGATTTTCGTGATAGCAATGGTTTTATGCTAGAGAGACTCATGGTTTCTTTCAAAAAAAATTCTCTCCTATGACCTCAGCCTTTCTCCTAAACGTACCACCTCTTCTTCATCGAACTTTGGAATTCCAGAATCATTTTGTATTTTCTTTCCTCTCACTGTCCAATTACACCAACCACTAGGCAGCCACTGTCATGCCATTCCCACCAGTGTCACTGTCACAGAAGCTAAGTGTAGGAGCGGACCATATGAGGAGGGGATGGAGCAGGGCAAGGCGGGAAAAGCAGTCTAATGTCAGAATACGGAGGTTCTAGAAGGCTGAGGTAATGAGCATTCTTAATTAGGCAGGCTTCCTCAGAGGGAGCATCCCGGGAGAATCAGGAGGAAGCTGCATGGTCCTTTGTGAACTAACCTCAGTAATCTGACGTAAAGAGTAACCTCTTTCTGTAAATAAATTTTATTGGAACACAGCCACATCCATTTCTTTGCATCTTGTCTATGGCTGTTTTTGCATCAACAGCAGAGCGGAATGATCGCAACAGAAAACGTATAGTTGGCGAAGCCGAAGATGTTTACTATCCAGCCACTTGGTGGAAAAAGTTCGCAAAGTCCTTCTCTAAAACCTGAAAGAAAGAGTACTAAATGGGAGCTTTCAAACTGACCACTCGTGGCCTTTGTCAGAGAACTGACCCTAGTAACATGTAATGAAAACCTATGCTATTTCTAGATCAGTATCTACAAAAAGATCAAATTTCTCAGGGAGGTTAGAGGGAAATTCCTACCCCTCATTTCCTTTCTCCAGAGTTATTCCCTAAGACAAGACAAAATACATGAACTGCACCCAGATTTAAACATTAATTTTGGGATGTTTGCCAGACCAGATGGTTAGAAAAGCTAAATACCATTGATTTATTTCTTACCCTTTATGAAGCAACATTAGAGACAATGGACCTTATCAGAACAAATGAGAATAAACAACAGAATGCAGATCAGAGGAGAATTAAGAACAAATGCGATTGGATTTTATTATGCTATAATTAATTTTGTATATAGAAAAGCACTAATTATTAGCAAATTGTAAACTCTACCAACCAAAATTTTGCTCATAGCAGCTGGGCAAGGATGGACTTTTCTGTTTCATGAATGTCACTTTTCCTTGTGTGATATTGTGACCATAATTTCCAGTACCCTGAGAATGCTCTCTTGCAAATGGAATTAATCATTCATCAAATACCTTTTGAGCACTTCACATACTTTAGAGACTGGGAACTAGTAGACTTATCTCTTTCCCTTGGGGGATCATACATCCCTAAAGGGGACACAATGTGGCATTGATCGTAGAACACTTAAGGACCCATATTTGCTTGCTTCTGGCTGGTTGTTTATTTCTGATTTTCTCTTTCTTTTTTGTGTGTGAATTAAAGTATATGCTACTAAACAAGGATCTTTATGTATATCTTCCCATGGTATTTAATTTTGTAGCAGTCCTGCTAGGTAGATTTTATTTTACCTATTGCACTCACAAAAACACGGCGAACCAGGGAGGTAACTAACTCGCTCAAGCCCACGCAGCTGGAATTGAACATCCTTTTTTTCTGACTTCAGCTTCTATACTTTTTCCTCTAGGCTTAAGATACTGAGCCAAATAATTTTTTTT
This sequence comes from Phoca vitulina, assembly GCF_004348235.1. Lineage (NCBI taxonomy): Eukaryota > Metazoa > Chordata > Mammalia > Carnivora > Phocidae > Phoca > Phoca vitulina. The sequence continues at coordinate 58,887,901 of NW_022589706.1, read as the reverse complement.
TTAAAGAATAACTGATCATTTCTGGCTGATGTAGAATAGTCCCTTAGAGCAAGTCAGATTATTAACTAAAGCCATACTTTTTATTACATATTTTTATTTGGTAATTTTCCCTAGACCAAGAATTTTAGAGGGTATAAGCCTTATTTCTATGTGTTAGTGATCCTTTACTCCTACCTACCCTTACTTTGGTTTTCATTTTAGCAAAGAGGAAGCTGGAGGAAGGCTTATTGTTGGGGTTGAACTGAGCAAACCAGACAGACTGGAAAGGATTGGCAGGGCTAAAGACCTGGATTACAAGGCACTGGGAATTCCTCCAAGACAAGAATTCCAAGCAATAGACAAAATGTGCATCATAAAGAGAATTACACATTAGGAATTTTAAAAAATGTCTTCGGCCTTCTCCAGAGGTGGCAAAAATACATAAATCCATAACCACGAAATGGAGAAGGCACCGGCAGCTGAGGGAAAGGAGAAACATCTTCACAGATAAAGTCCTTTCCAGTGTCAAGTGGGGCTTGAATTCTCCCTGTGAACTTTGCTTTGGGACATAATAGTTTATTTCTAGAAAGCCTTTCAAAAATTTAAACCTAATGAACACCTTAACTGATATTGAGAACTATTATGCCAATTAAAGAGGAGATAGGATAAGAAGGGGACAGTGTCCAGTAAATCTGGGTTGTGATCAGGTTTAGAATACTGAGCCATCAGGAGATCAGGCTTAGGTGTGGCACTTTCACATCAGATGAGTGCAATGGAAATATTCCAAATCCAACAGAAAAAGCAAAGACAATGATGACTGAAGATGTCAAAGAGGTGGCTTCAGTAGATGAGTCTGGCTTGCTTCCTAATTGTGCTTAGGGCCTGCTCTGAATCTAATACAAAAAGATTCATAACTTAGCGAAATAATTTATAATGAGATATTGAATCATATTCACAAGAAAGGGAAAAAAATTGTCAAAGACACCTCCCAGTGTCGCATGAAAGATGGGGAAACATTTCTGGCACAGAACATATGGAGCGCTGTCTGTCTGGGCACACCCCTCTGAAGGACAGACAACTTCTAACCCTGTTAACACAGAGCCAGTCAAGTCTTGGCTCTGTTTATGTGGAAGTTTCTGTGACCCCCTCTGGCTTGCCTTCCCCTCAGCTGGATCCCAAGCTCGGTCCCATTTCACGGCCTTGCATCATCTGCTCGGAACCTGGCCAGGTGGAGAGGGGACAGCTGGGGAGGGATGAACATGAAAAGCCCCAAGGATTCTACAGAGGATCCAGAAACTCCTTCACTAACTAAACTCGAGGACCCTGAGAGTGCTTTCATCAAGCACAAGGACAGGGTGAGAAGAGAGAAACAAAATGCAAGTTGAGTGCGTGACCACTTTGCAGGGCAACACGCATTGGTAACAAGCCTGAAAGTTTTGTATGTTTTTAGCATTTCGTAATAGGACGACAGACATGTTTGCTAAAGCCTAGGAACAGATGCTCGTGATACAATAGGACATACACTCCCACAGCAAATATGTAAAGTCCCACTGTATCTTCATAATTGAAATACGTATTTTAAAGGTCCTTCCAATTGTTCAGTGTCACTGCTCACATTGTTACTCATTTTTTTAAAAATTCTGTTTCTAAAATGACTCTTCTGTACTGTCGATAGATCCATAACATGAACTAAAATTATTTTAAGGGAGTATCAGTTGTTATCCTTCAATCTTATCTCATTCCTCTAAATTGAAAGACATTATTATTACTAATGCAAATCTCAGAGAGGTACGAAGCAATGCCTCCATTTTGGTTCTTTGAACGATTTTCATTGCTGCTTTGTGATTTACAAGCTGGGTATTATTGTGGAGCTCTTTAATCTCTCTGTGTCTGTGGAATTGCAGCTACAAAATGGAGGTAACATTAGGATCTAGTGGATACAGTTGTTGGAGAATTAAATGGAATAATATATGTAAAGTGCTTAGCAAAATGCTGGAACATAGAAAATGCTCAGTAAGTGGAAGCTATGATCATCTTTATCATCACCATCATTATTCATCTAAATTCAGGTTAGTCAAGAATACAGTAATTTTTAAATGATACATTTTATGTTTGAAGATAGCATATAACTCCTGATTATTCACTTTACATAATTATCGCTACTGTCTAATGTGAAAGTGTACAAAAAAATTTCAGCACCCTCCAAATTTGCTTGGTAAGGGTGGCATATATACATAGGAAAAATTTTTTAGTTTTTTATTCTAAAAATATCCAGATTTAATTTTCAGGCAGGATAATGTTGAATTTGTGACAAATCTGAAAATCTGAATGATAAAATTTGTTAATAATCATTTGCATTACATATTTTGTCTAATCTTTACATCTAATATGCCAGCCAGGGTCTGTGATGTTTTGGACTTTGTTTATTCAAAGAAAACATGGAAACATTTGTATACCAATATGGAATGCTGAAAAAATGTACCACACTGAGGAAGTTGGAAGCAATGTTTGTGAACCTCAAACTCATCTTGTTTACTGTATTTTAGGGCACCAGATTCTCAAGCTTTATTGAGAAATGTTCAGAGATGAGTGGAAAGTGTTTTGAAATCAGAAAAGATGATGTACCTCAGTGCCTATCTGCCACCAAATGCAGACCGCCCTTTGCTTAAAGGCCAGCCAAGCATTGTCTTTGGATTGTCATGTTTGCATCCCAGTACAAATGGGAGGGTCAGGTTGAGATCCCTCCAGACTCGGCTACATCATGTGCTGGATTGTTTGAGATATAGCTATAAGAATAGTTTCCAGGCTTAGAATCAGATGTAATGAGAATAAAATGCCCCCATAAATTAGTGTTCTAAAAGCTTCACATAGAATTTAATTGAGGTAGGTACTCATGCAATAAACAAGTGGCTTCCTAGGTTCCTGCATAGAAATATAATGCTTCAAGTTGGGTAACACTATCATGTTTCAGAAGTTTTTCCATTCTGGCTTACCACAACATTAGGTTTCCTAATAGTCACTTGTCTTAGACATTCTCTGACGGCGGATTCAAAGGCAAAGGCTTTTGTGTAGGTACTGTACTCATGAATTGCTGGAAAGCAAGAAGCAAATGATACTGGAAAGCAAGAAGTGGAGGACTGGACAGGAAGGAGGAAAAGCCAATGCAGGGATGAATTACAAGGTTGGCCACACCAGTGGTGCTCAATTCTGTGCTGTTTTTGTTTGTTCCAAAGAGCCTTATGGTAGATGTTTCAGAATTGACCAACTGGGTAGCAAAGTGATGGGCACATCCTTTAGCTTCTGTCCCCCATTGGTCAAGGGAAACCATACTAATACTCCTTTGACTTCTGAATGTGCATAGGTTCTTACGTACTTCCCACACAGGTACATCGAAACCAAAACCAAACAAAAAGCAAAAAACCCAGGCAGAAGTTGAGAGATGCTTAACACAGGCCTGAGTCAAATGTTGTCAGGTTGCACCTACAGGAAGCTGGGTGAAGCTTGCAATAGACCAGGCCACCACAGCAGTCCTGGAGTAGGATGTGGAGAGGGCTTGACGCAGAGCTCAAGGTGCATCGGCTACAGTCCAACCCTTTTTACCTCTCAGTTTCTCTCATTCCCATTACAGAGCCCCTTTCAAGGTGGTGGACAAATTTGAGAGGACTTAATGAAAGAAGGTTAGTTGAATGAGCTATAGTCCTCACTTTTTGGACCTAAGTGCTAAGGCCATAATCAATATTTTCTTTCCTCCACTGTCTATTTTGAGTTTCCTTTATATTTGACCTGTAGGATGGTTTAATTGTGTGCCCAGTGGAGTGACCCCAGACCTTTATCCTTAGCTGTCTGAAGCCTTAGCTGCCTGGCCCTTGTTGGGCTGGGGGGTTTCTGTACCTTCTGATTCTTAGTTATCTCTAAGTATTATTGACGCACCAAAAGACATCCCAGGGAGTCTTCTCTTTTTCAGATATATTCCTCCCTGTCCCCAGTGCATAGCAGCAATTCTAACTCCCCCCTGTCAATTAAGGTCAATTATTATCCCCTGTAGAGTTAACTCTTTGCATATTGATTCTCTGGCATGATAAGCCCAACATGACCAGGTGGTAGTTGTACATTCAAGTGTACTAGAATGCTCACAGTGTGCCCTGGGAAATAGGACTAATTATAATGTAACCCAAAGTGATGGTGACAAGAAGCATGCATTCTGAAAGTGTGTCACCAGGAGTGATGGTGAAAAGTACCAGCCCTACTTCCACCCTTGGTTCCCATACCTGTGTATCCGATGTACTGAGGACACAGAACCAGAAATGAGCCATTGGTTCAGAATATAAACCATATTCTGGAGGACTGCACTCCACCGATGCTGCTACCTGAGCTGATGCCTTTGCCAAACCTTTCTACTATTCTATTCTCTAGGTAGCTATTCTACTCCAGCTGATTGCTTACATAGTAAGTCTAAAGGGTTCTGTGTGTCTATTCTTTTATCTCTTTTGCTGTAAAATTGGTCTGTCTTCTCAAGATGAAGCAGAGAGAAGCAGATAGAAGAGGGAAAGTATATGACAAATACATGTGCAACTTTCTATTCAACTTAATGATTTTGTGGTGGATGCAACCTGTAAGGGTAACAAAATTCGTTTTGCAAATTATTCGGTAAATCCAAAGTGCTATGCAAAAGTTATGGTTGTTTACAGAGATCACAGAATAGGGAAATTTGTTAAGAAAGCCATCCAGACTGGTGAAGAGCTGTTTATGTGATTACAGATACAGCCAGGCTGATGCCCTGAAGTGTGTGGCACGGAAAGAGAAACGGAAATCCTTGATGTCTGCTACTCCCTCCTCACTCTCCTCCTTTCTGGAATTTAGCTGAAGTTCTGGCCTTAACTACAGGAACCTCGACTACTGTGGGCAATTTAGAAAAAGAAAATGCAATTTGAAGTTCTGAATTTGCAAAGTACTGTCAGAATAATTTATAGTAATGAGTTTAAAAATCAACTTTTTATTGCCTTCTCACTAGCGGCAAAAGTTTTGTACCAGTGAATTTTTGCAATAATGCAGTATAGTACATTTTTAAACCTTGAATAAGGAATAAACTTCGAAAAAAAAAAAAGAGAGAGAGCTGTGTGTGTACAGACGCTGGGGCGGGCATAGCGCAAGTGTGAGGAGCCAGGGAATCCGGAGTAGTAGGTCTGTGCTGCTGTTGGGGCTCCGACATGAGGGTGTTGTTACTCACCAAGAATCCTAAGCAACCACTGGCTTGTAAGGGCCATGTTCTGTGTTTAAGAACATAAGCTTCAAGAGGCTGGAGGCAAGTATGTTAGGTTCCCCCTTTCTGTCTTGAAAACCATGCCGTTTATTATGAGGATGTCTTGGGTTCTGGGCGGTTCTCCACAGTGAAAGGAACTTCCCTGAGCACCACAGATGACACCTTTTATACTCAATTTGTAACGGGGTGTGTCTCCATCCCAGCGCAGAATGGGTTGATGGAACCGAATGTTTCAATGACATCAGTGAAGGTGAAAATGAAGAAAATATGGCATTAGAGTTATAAGGGAAACACGTCATCTGGTTTCCAGACCAGACAGAAGCTTCTATAGGGTACTCAGAAGAGAGCGTGCCTTAACTCTGGCCCCAGTGGGAAGGAAGAGCTGCCCAGAAGACTGTGTCTGCTCACTGTGCAGAGCCAGACCTCAATGCCAAGAAGTGTATTTCATCCTATCTGTGAATTGTCATACACGCGTGATTCATTTTTAAATGTAAAAACAATACCTGTTACTGTGAGGCAATGTTGTATGTGATACCATGGTTGGTTTGTGTATTAGATAAATACTTTAATAGCGGTGCTGGAGGAGTTTCGCGGATATAAAAGAAAAACCCAGGTGTAAAGTTTGGTAAGGATGATACAGGATGGAAGAGGGCCAATGTAATGGAATTGATATCAGGTGGTTGGCGATTCTCCTCAATGATGGTGCCACATTGCTGCTCGTGATAGGGCATTCACTAGTGGTAGTAGCTAGATCATTCTGGATGAGAGAGAGCCCGTGCTATATAGTCCATATATAGCCTTTATCTCTGGCACAATAGCCATACCATTCATAACTCATTGTGTCAGCCCCACTGGGCTGAGTAAATAAGATGATTGACAATTACAAGATGGATCATCTTGTCCAGTTGGTTGTTGATTGCCTCTTTTGTGTTGAATGCCCTCAGTAGGTATTAATGTGAGCCATGAATATTTGCATACTTTATGCACTTCCATTGCTCCCTCTACTCTACAGACTCCCTTGCCTCTGATTTTTGATTATTGTTTCTTCAAGTACAGGAATCAATGTATACTCATAACTCAACCACTATCCCCTCCACACATGGTAAACAATAAACGGTACTGCTCCAGTTTTTAACACTGATAGAACCTCCTTAACCACAGTCTTTTGGGACCACCTCGAGTGAGGCTGTGGTGTGGCAGCCGTACATTTCTGGCTAGTCACAATGTATTATATATTGCCATCCGTGAACCAGACCTGAGTTTTTCCTTCTTTGTCAGTTGGTCATAATTGTTTCAGGTTGGGTTTCCCAGAAAGCAGACTCTGTTTAACATGCAAGAGGTTTATTAGAGTGTGCTCTTGAGAATAATATCTGTGGAAGGGAGAGGGAGGGGGCAGGATTGGGCAGAAAGAGAACTGAGCTGTGACACCGTATTTGTGGAATGCCTTAGACAGCCCTGAAGACCAGAAGACTCTTGAGAGCTGTCCTGAGCTGGGACAAAAGGACCAGATCTTTATATCCCTTTATCAATGGTCACAGAATGTAGACCACCGCAGAAGGGAAGTGCTCTGAGGCAAGGAAGCTCTGTTCAGCTGAGGCAATCCCAAGAAAGGCTGACAGCTGAGGGGTGGCTCTTACAGTGTGTGGGTTAATGAGTCCTTTATTCCTGAAGGGAGCTCTGGGTAGTAAATCTCAGCATATGCCAGAGTAGCCAACCTCTAGAAGGTATGGTTTGAAGGAAAGGCATTAGTACAACAGAGCTGGCTTCCATAGGAGTCTGTTCATATAATTTGCTTGTTCTTTCTGAACGTGCTCAAGTCTGAACCTGAATGAAGTATTGTCCCCATTCATACACAGGATTGCTATTGTGCCCCCTGAACCTACAATACCCAGCTACAATACCCAGCTCATGATGGACAGCTCTGGCCTCATAGTCATTTGTTATCCCAGGTAAACCTCGAGATCTGAATACTCACATTTTTAATTCATTGGAAGCAAGAGAGCTAAATTCCTGTCTAGAAATTTACCACATTGGTGAAAAACTTGTCCTTAAGAAACTTATCTAACTTTGCTTTTAATCTGTGTGTTTACTGATGACTATAGCAATCTCATAGAGAATTAGGGTATTAGAGCGCTGGGACACACATCAAAGTTGCAAATTCATATATGAACTCATTTTTTTTAAACAGAAAAATTTCATGGAGGTAACAATGAAATGACTGAGCAAAAGAACATATAAATGGTAGGAATGCTTACAAGATATTTTCAATTTGCTCTTTTGGAAACCAGTATCTGCATAGACTCAAATTATGTTTTCTTTTTAGAATATAGACTTATAGAATTGCTACAGATCTTAAAACATCTTCTAGTTAGTGTCTTTGCCTATATATAAACACCTATGTTTAAAAAATTAATCCTCTGGAAGAGACACCAATCTTTCAATAATCTATTTTAGCTATCATCTATCTATCTATCTATTTTATTTGAGTACAGTTGACACACAATGTCACAGTAGTTTCAGGTGTACAACTCAGTGATCTGACAAGTTTATACACTATGCTATGTTCACCACAAGTATAGCTACCATCTGTCCCATTACGTCACTCTTACAGTATCATTGACTATATTCTTTATATTCTGCTTTTTATTCCCGTGACCTACTCCATAACTGGAAGCCTATATCTCTCTATTCCCTTCACCCATTTTGCCCAATCCCCTACCCTCTCCCCCCCGGCAACCATCTGTTTGTTCTCTGTATTTATAGTTCTGACTCTGCTTTTTGTTTATTAATTTTTTTAGGTTCTATTTATGACTGGAATCATTTGGTATTTGTTTTTCTCAGTCTGACTTATTTTACTTAGCATAATACCCTCTAGGTCCATCCATGTTATCTCAAATGGCATGATCTCATCCTCTTTATGGCTGTGTAATACTCCATTGTGTATATAAACCACATTTTCCTTATCTGTCTGTCTGTTGATGGACACTTAGGTTGCTTCCATGTCTTGGCTATTGTAAATAATGCTGCAGTAAACATAAGAGTGCATATACCTTTTTGAGTTAGTGTTTTTGTTTTCCTTTGGTAAATACCCAATAGTGGAATTATTGGATCACATGGTATTTCTATATTTAATTTTTTGAAGAACCTCCATACTGTTTTCCATAGTGGCTACACCAGTTTACATTCCCATCAACAGAACATGAGGGTTCCTTTTCTCCCCATCCTCACCAACACTTGTTGTTTCTTGTCTTCTTGATTTTAGCCATTCTAACAGATATGAGGTGATATTTCATTGTGGTTTTGATTTGCATTTCCCTGATGATTAGTGATGTTGAACATCATTTCATGTGTCTGTTGGTTAATGATCTATTTTTTTTTTTTAATTTTTTTAAGACTTTATTTATTTATTTGAGAGAGAGAGAGAGAGAAACAGCATGAGAGGGGAGAGGGTCAGAGGGAGAAGCAGGCTCCCCGCTGAGCTGGGAGCCTGATGTGGGACTCGATCCCAGGACTCCGGGATCGTGACCTGAGCCGAAGGCAGTCGCTTAACCAACTGAGCCACCCAGGCGCCCGTGATCTATTTTAATTCTTGACAACTGTAAGTGAATTCTCCTAATGTCTACATTTAGCTATTGATTGATTGATGTAGATGTTAGAATTTATACATAAATTGTACATATGTAACACACATATGTATTATAAATAACATGTAAAGTATATGTATAATAACACATAAACTGTATCTACCCATCTCTCTTTCTCTCTCTCTATATATATATCTAATATATTATATATCCTGGTATACAAGTATAAAAACTTGAGAGAAAGTTAACAAATTACATAGACTATTCATATCTCAAATCTGTAGGATTATGTGGTGGTTAAAAAAAATTGTTTGAATATCTTCCCACCAAGATTTGGAGTCTAAAATTCCTTCCCATTGAATCTGGACTGGCTTTAGTGACTCTTGTAATTAAAAGAATGTACTAGATGTGAGCTATGTAACTTCAAGGCCAGATCAGAAAAGATTATGAATCTTCCAACTGGCTTTCCTGGGAAGCTTGCTCTGGGAGAAGTCAGAAACCATGTAGTAAGTCTGATTATCTTGATATCTCTATGCTGGAGAAGACACAAGTAGACACTCTTGCAATAGCCCAGCTAAGCTACCAGCCTACAATCAACTCCAAGTGTCAGTGTTTGAGCAAGCCATCTTTGACAGCCAGCCCATTTAGACTTTCAGATGATGGTAGCCCCAGTCAACAGAGTCAACTGTGTCAGAGACCTTTAGAGTGAATGGCCCAGCCAAACTTTCCTCAAATATCTAAACAGTACCTGAAGAACGAAGTAAAATATTCACTCCCATAATTTTGGGGTAATTTGTTAGGCAGCAAAAACAACTGATTACTACGTGCCACATACTCGGCTCTGTGCATTATCTCCAACAACGCCCTTAATTTTGCAAAGTGAGTGTTACTGCATTTTAGAGATGAGGCAAGTGAGTTTCAGAGAGTTTAACATTCTCATAATGTCACACAGCTAGGAAGAAATGAGTTGGAATTCAAACCCAAGTCTGCCTGATTAACTGAAACCTGAAAAGAAAGATCAAAAGAATCTTAAATTTGTAGAGTAAGGTCTACTCTTCAAGCAACAAAAAAAGAAAAAAGAAAAAAAAAATTGGCAACATATTTGAGATCAATTGAATTAGAAATACCCACATTCAAATAAAATAATTAAAACACTTTCTAGAGTTCAGCATGTGCAGACTGGAAATGAAAAATTTGGATGAGAGGGCCCTAGTGAAAAACAAATTTAACTATTACCATATGAACATTGTTGCCTGAATAGTGATGATGCCAAATGGCTGAGCAAAAGGTATTGGAAATAATCCGTAACAACTTTTGTAAAGATGTTTTGGCATGAAAGTGTACAGCAGTTTCATTTTGAAATGCTGAAAAGCATGAGTGAAAACATAATTAGTATCCATAAAAAGTGAATAATTACAGTGCTTTGCTTTAAATGACCTTTGATGAAATTCTAATTCTTCAATATACCATTACCCATTTAACCTAACATAAAAAAGGAGAAATAATTTTCTTTACTTTTCATCCTTTTATGGGTCTACCATCAAATGAAAATATCAAACTTAAACTGCTGTGTCATATGCCAATACTGAGGGACCATAATTATGCTTGTTCACTCACAAGACTAAACATATTTTTAAATTTGTTGTGATTGTGTATATGACTTATAATTTATTTATACCAAGTAAACATTTTCCATTTCTATTCTTTTGGACTTACAGTTTTTACATATTCGCTCTAAATATTGGCAAAGAAACTTTTCATCACTAAACAGTCCCTTCATCCCTTCACTTCTTTGATTGCTCTAGTGTCTTCTTCAAAGGTTTTTTCTTTATCCCTGCTTAGTATTTGATATTTGGGGAATAGGTTGGATGTTTACACTACTTCTATTAGAATCTGCTTTGTTTGATCCATGGTTCTCAAATACTTGTGTGCTTGAGAATCATCTGGGGGAATGAGTGATAAAAAGAACTGTAGATTCCTAGGCCACACTGCCCAAGATTCTGATTGGAAGGCTGTGGGGTGGGGCCAAGGGATCCACATTTGTAACGAGGACTCTAGAAATTTCTTTTGCAGATAGTCTGAGTATCACCTTTGGACACTGTCCTAAGTATTATGGCAATAATTTTAGTAACTGCCGCCAGGTTGTAGGATACCATTTACCATAAACTGCTAAATGTATAGGTCTCATCCATATAGTTTTTAAAAATAAGAAAATGAAAAACTTCCATACTTTAAAAATATTACTGAAAATAAATTAATAATTAAACCCTTAAAGTAAAAACAAAAATATTTATTATAACTATTTGGGATTATAGCTAAAAACATAGTTTTATCACAATTTAAAGGTATACACCAAACTCAGTACAGAATTATTTACTTTATAATACCATTCATAATTATATAGGATATGTACTGTATCATAATTATCTAAAACCATTAACATTTATAATTACTAGGTAAAATAACCATTGTTTAATTTAATTTTGCTGTCTACCTTAAAGTTTCCATGAGAATTTGCAAATAATAAGAAGTAGCCAATGTTGAAGTGGTTACATAGAGGTTGCATAGTGCTCATGAGCTGGTTGCTTATTTATTTGTGTACTCTTTGTCTCTAAGTGTCAGAGGTTGATATAAAGCCTATGAATGTTCCTAATGATTTAATTACTCTTGGACTTGATTTATCTTCACCAATATACTCTTGTCCTTCAGGCTATTTACCTCCAGTGTTTCTACATAGAATTTTTCCTCATGATCTACAAAATTGTCATATCTTATCTCAAAATGATCAACTGAAATTAAAAATGGAAAGAACAAAGCCATTAAAATTTCCTCCACCATAATTCACTTTTGTATTAATTCAGCAATAAAGCTACCAAATAATCTCTATTACCAGACACTCCCTCAGTCCTCAGAATATAAAATAACACAGGGCAACTTCTTTCTAAGATACCTGTTCTAATAGGCCTCTGGACTTCAAAATCACAAGTTATCTCAGTATTTTTCTGAAGTAATTATTTCTCTTCTATAGCCCCTCTTTGCTATTAAACTGGTTAGTGTTATACATGAAGAGAAGGAGCTTTGAAATCTATATTTTTAAGGACTCTATTCAAACCCTCTCTCACCAATGAATCATGATGGGAAATAAGAACAATTTCTTTATAAAATCAGGATAATAATATTTAATTCACAGAATTTTTAAAAAGCATTTTAAAATTCTCAGATAAGATAATATGGAGGCTCTTTCTCCAGCATGATAGTATGAGCTCTATGGACCTGCTTCCCTGCAAAACTAATGAAAAATATTTTAAAATGACCATTTAAAGTCTCTGTAGTTGGATGTAAGATCATACAACAAATGAAGAAATATTTATTCAGGAAAATCTACTACAACTTGACAAGAACAGTGAGTCAGTGATATTTGAACCAAGGGCCACTCCCTCCTTCACTCTCCCCTCTAAGCCACATAGAAATTCCACTCTAGAATTGTATAGTAAAGAACACAGGGCCCCCTCTCACCCTAGTTCCAAGTCAGAGGGCTATTTCCCAGAAGGGGCAGGACAGCAGCATTTCTCAATCTGCTCCCAGCTATCTGTTGCTCAGGCTAAGTTCTGGGTCAGTATGACTGACAAGTGAGGGCTTCTTTCTTCCACTCTGCTCTTGCTCATGAAACAGAGACTCTACTTTGGGTATAGCACCACTGAGAATCTTGAAGCTTTCATTTTCCCGGTTTGCAATGCTGAGAAAGGCAAGGTGAGAAGACCTGAGGCTACTATCTGCCCCTTTCCACTCAGCACTCAACTACTAAAGCATGCATCTCAGAGAGAAACCTGACCGTTGTCCCCACACCTAGCTCTAGAGTTATCACTAATATAGTTTGCCTAGAGGGAGAATCAGGATATAATAGAACTTTGAATCTCTTCCCAAAGGAACTGACTTCATTTGCAACAGAGTGTGGAAAAATTTAAACTTAAAAGTTGCTTTCAAAATCAATGAGACTTGTGGTGACAAACAATTGATAAAAGATTGGTAGATTCATTGGGGATATAGGCAAAGTGTTGGCTAGCTAGTTTGCCAAAGAGAGCCAGGGAAAGAGACAGCTGGGAGGAGCATTCCTTTGGCTAGAACAAATCTCAAACACTCTCCTTAGGAGCTATCCCTTCAAAGGAGCCCAAATTTGACTGGATCAGTCTATTGAACAATTTGTGCCCCAGGACACTGGTGAAAACAATAAAGCAATTAGCTGGCAATTATTGTAGTGTAACAGCTAGGTGTCTGCAGAGAAAGAGACCATCAAAAAGAGTCCTGCCAGGGGTGCCTGGGTGGCTCAGTCGTTAAGCGTCTGCCTTCGGCTCAGGTCGTGATCCCAGGACCCTGGGATTGAGCCCCACATCAGGCTCCCTGCTCCGCGGGGAAGCCTGCTTCCCCCTCTCCCACTCCCCCTGCTTGTGTTCCCTCTCTCGCTATGTCTCTCTCTGTCAAATAAATAAATAAAATCTTAAAAAAAAAAAAAAAAAGAGTCCTGCCAAACCACTGTCATACTAGGGGGGACTGTGGGTTATTCAAGGCTCTGTGCCTTGAACAGCATCAGAGGCTTCACAAAGTAGTGGGTGGGTGTGGGGTACGGTGGGCAATATACTTCACTGAAATAGTCCAGCCCGTCATTAAACAAATAAAAAAACCAATAACAATGACAAGCCCTGGAGGGAAGGGACCAGTACCAGAGTTGCTGCAATATATTATCTGTAATGTCATTCCCAACAAAAAAGTATTGAGAACATATGATCTATACATTGGGAAAAAAAGTAGACTGTGAATGACTAGATGTCAGACTTAACAAAGACTTTAAAGTAACTATTACAAATACTTTCAAGGAACTAGAGGAAACCATGATTAAAGAAGTAAAGACAGATTATTATGACAATGTTGCAACAAATAGTATCAATAAGGAGATAGAAATTAATTAAGAAGAGAACCAAATGAAACTTCTGGCATTGAACATTTCAGTAACTGAAATGATAAATTCATTGGAAGGACTCAACAGTCGATTTAAACCAACAGGAGAAATAGTTAGCAAACTCAAAAATAGATTGATAGAGATCATGCAATCTGAAGAGCAGAGAGAGAGAAAGGTGAAGAAAATAAACACACTCTCAGAGAAATATGAGCCAGTACTAAGTACACCAACATACAATAATGTGAATACCAGAAGCAGAGGAGAGAGAGGAAAGAGAAAAAAAATGAAGAAATAATAGCTGAAAATGTGCCAAATTTCTTAGGCAACATTAATCTATACATCCAGGAAAACATTAATTTCCACATCAACAAACTGCATAGGATAAATGCAAAGAGATCCACAGACAAGTCACAGTAAGAATGATGAAAACCAAAGGCAAGGAAAAAGTCTTGAAAGCAGGAGAAGAAAAATGACTCATTGCAAGGGAACTCCACTAAGATTAACAGGTAAATTCTCATCAGAAACAAGGGAGGCCAGAAGGCAGCTGGATAACAAATCCAATGTGCTCAGTGAAGAACCTGTCAACCAAGAATCCTGTATTCAGAAAAGCTGTCTTCCAAAAATGAAAGTAGAAAAAAGACCTTAAGAGATAAGCTAAAAGCGAAAGAATATATTATTCACAGATCTACCTTTGAGAAATACTAAAAGAAATTTTTCAGGCTAAAAGCAAACGATCTTATTTTTTCAAATCCACATACACACAAAACAAAGAACATCTACAAAGGTTATTATGTAATGATGAAAGAGTGTAATGTATGTTTCTTCTCTTTTCTTAACTGTGTTAAAAACCAATTGTATAAAACAAAACAAAATGCATATAATGAATTGTTGAGCCTATGACCTAGAAAATTGTAATATGTTTGCCATTAACAGTGCAAAGGAGGTAGGAGAGAACACAGCTCACGTGGGCTAAGGAAATGACTCCAGATGGTAGCTCAAATCCACAGAAACAAGTGAAATGAAAAATGCTGAATATTCTTGGTCTTTCCCATAACCCCTCCTTGCTAAATGTGATACTGACTTTGTATGTTGTTTCTCACCCTCTCCTGGGGAATCCCAGGTACTTCCTACTCTGGTATGCTTTTGTGATGCAGGAGGTAAAGAAGAGGGAGAGAAGGACAAGAGGCATGACACAACAATCAACAAGAGGTCTCTACACCTCATTTCCCAGGGGGGAGTCAGATCCAGGGAGGGTTAGAAGTTATATGTGAGGAAAGAGGAACTAAAGAAGCATGGTTACGGAGTCTCGTCATGATATTCAATCAATTTAAGCAGAAAACTTCAGAACTTATTTTAAAATTAACTTTTATTTTCTGATCTGCTTTTTGATACATACCTCTCTGAGCTACACTATTCTTAGGGGAAAAGTGCCAGACACATTCTCTACCAACTTTTCTCACACCTGTTTCAAGCCTTTCATTAGTGTTTTTTTTTTTTTTAATCCTGTATCTTGGACATTTCACCACTTGGTTCAAATACTACTTTCTTTTCCTTTTTAAATCAATAATGTTAATTGGAAACAATATTATTTTATCAATAATATTAATGATTAACATTTCCTAGAAATAAGTAGTTTGAAATAGAGTAGTTGAGTAAGGGATATGTATTTTTATAGTTTTCCCCATAAATATTCTGGTGTCTCTGGACTGTTTCAATTCTTTGAGTATCAAATTTTTTACCTGTTAAATGATGGAGATGGCTTGATCACGGGTCACATGGATAGACTTCATTCAGCAGGTCTGTAAATACCCAAAAATTATATGTACAATTTTCTCAGTACATATGTTTGTTTTTGTTTGTTTTTTATCAGAAGTTTGCATAGCGTTCAAGTGATTTTCCAGTGGGATAACCGTATCAGATGCTTCCTGGCATGGATAAAATACATGGATAAAATACAGCAAGAATAGTCGCTGGAAACAGAAATGTCCTGTATTTTCCTCTCTTTCCTCATCTTCTGTGAATGTCTCCTATCACTAAAATGTACTGGGAAGCTAGAGAACAGGGAGCCTGGTCAAAGTAGATGAACATAATGCAGAGCAAAGCAGGGAAAGAGTGGGGCATGAATCTGAGAGCAGACAAGTAGAGGCCAAACACTGGAGGATATCATCTATTTGCAGGAGCAATGCCAAATGCTAAAACCATTACATGACAGCATAAGAAGATACGTAACCAAGTGCTCCAAATTGTACAGATAGAAACCACCAGGGAAGTTAAATATGAGAAATGCCTCTGTTGGAGGGAACATGGGTACAGAAATCAGGAAAAGCTGAGATGAGATAGGCCTTGTCCTGTGACTTGATGATTTAGAGGGAAAGCAGGGAGACATTTGAGGGAAGAGGTAGAACCTAAGAAAAGGCAAAGATAATCATCCCAAACTTCATGTATGAGGTGGGAGTGGAGAAGGAAGGAAGTGGGTGGTATGGTTAGTCAGGAAACCAGGAGAATAATTCCCTCCCCATCCTTTGCTGTCTTCCATTCTTACTTCCTTTCTCCATTACATCAAGTATTTATTGAGTACCTTCTACTTGCCTGGTACCTACAGTAGCCTATAGTAGGTACAAGATATACACAGAATATAAAGGTCTAGCTCTTGTCCTTGGGATGCATACAGTTTAATTAAAGAGAGAAAATAAACAAAAAATACATATAATTTCAAATTGTGGAAAGGCTATAAAGGGCACAAAAGGGTGACATCAAATAGAAAAATGTTTAGTAATAGAAATAGATCAGGGCTCTTGACCCCTCACGTGGAAAGCATAAAACAAGATTTCAGGCATATTTCCTGGTACTGTGGAAAAGGATTTATTGCAGACTCAATATACTAGGCTGTGAGAACAGCAGAAACAAAACTGTGGACATGGGGAACATAGCTGAGATCTTTCGAGACTCAGTGACAGACTTGACTCTGGGTTTGAGGGGAAGAAGTCCCAGTTTAATGTAACACAGAAGGCCAGAATAATAGTGATGACATCAATAGATAATAGAGGAAGACATAGAGCAAAACAGCAGATTTAAACGGGAAAACAATCTGTTTTGAACCTATAATCTTAAAGATGATATCCATTCAAGATAACTGGTGACTTAGGAAAGTATTATAGCTAATTCTCCTGGGAATAGGTCCATTTATAGAGTTTCTAAAGAGAAGTTGGGGCTGTGGGGATGTTCAGGGCGTGTTCTTAAAAATTTGGAGTTCTGTAACAGCATACTTTCAGGGCAATGGCAGGTAATATAAAATGGGATTGTTCTCATACCAGTATGATAATCTAGATCCGTATCTATCTATCTATATTAAATTTGTATACCCACTGAAGTCTAGGAAATGTGTTATATATCTTAGATTCTCAGAGATTGTTCCTGAAACACAGTAGGTACTCAAGCTATTTAATGGTGACTAGATTATTAGAATGATGCAGATCTTTGAGAAGGCAAAGATAGTTTTCCAAACCATTTGAACACTGATTCTGCTTTCTTTCCCTGATCGGTATGTGGCCTTGTATACGATGAATTTGATACAAAAACAAGGAAAAATCTCATTTGTGCTACCATTCATTTAAGCGGAAATGCACAGAGTAGAACAGTCCGTACGGTACAGGCAACTGTGGTGGTCACGGCTGTCGCTCAACCCGTCTCCTGTCAGGTCTCTACCACTTTGTACACACGAGCATGATGTTATTTCTAAGAGTCAGCACCTGTGTCTCTTGGTAGGCAGGTGCTTTCAATCCTTTAGATTTCACTTTCCTACCTGCATAGAGATCTAAAAATACCCGGGAATTTAATCCTACAGCCTCACCACCATGGGCAGTATGCAAGCAATGTCTGGGCAGAGGAGAATTAATAACTCAGTCCTGTTGGCATTTAATTTAGGATGACTTTGAGAAATGACCCACACTGTCTCCAGAGCTCCCCAGTGCAACTGAGCTGCAGTCCCATGGACTTAGCTTGGAATGGTTCCCTTGTGTGGCCTTCTTTCCCTCCTGATTTCACTTCCCTAGTCCCCTAAGCAGATTTTGTTTCTGGGAACACTTCCTAATCAAACACTTTCATATGAATCCTTATTCCAGAGCCTAAAACCAACCTAACTAAAGAGTATCAGTTTTCTATTTGCTGTTGTAATAAATCACCACCAAATTGTGGCTTACAAGAACACGAATACAGGGGCGCCCGGGTGGCTCAGTCGGTTAAGCGACTGCCTTCAGCTCAGGTTATGATCCCAGGGTCCTGGGATTAAGTCCCATGTTGGGCTCCTTGCTTAGTGGGGAGTCTGCTTCTCCCTCTTCCTCTGCCCCTCCTCCCTGCCTGTGCACGTGTATGTGCACGCACGTGTGCTCTCTTTCTCTCTCAAATAAATAAAATCTTAAAAACAACAACAACAACAACAACAACAAAAACCCAATCACTGGACTAAAACCAAGCGGCTGCAGGGCCACCTTCCTTTCTCAAGGCTCTAGGGAAGACTCCTCTCATGGGTTCTACATTCCCTGGCTGATGATCCCCTTTCTCCATCTTCAAAGCCAGCAAAGGCTGGATGATTTTTTTCTCACATCACATCACTCTGATCTCCTCTTCTGCCTCCCTCTTCCACTTTAAAAGACCCTCATGATTACATTGGGCCCACCTGAATGGTCCAGGATAATCTCCTTACGTTAAAGTCAGCTGATTAGCAACTTTAATTCCCATTTTCCCAGGAAACTTAACATAGTCTCAGGTTCTAGGGGTGAGAGGGGACACCATTATTATATATTACAATATAACATATTGTTAAACCCCGAGTATAAAGGCTCCTGTTAACAAAAATTAGACTGTTTTCTCAGATCAGGCATTATCCTACAATGTTCAAAGTGTTATCTGTTTCTCCCTTTTCAGTGAACCGGAGGCCCAGGAAAAGTCACATCAAGATAAATTACATCTGTGTCTAACTTGTGTGGTCCATATTGCTTCTGTTAATTATTTGTGTCCATGGCTAATTAAATCCAGAATTTAATCTAATCTGTGTGTATATGAGGAGAACGGGGAGTCTCTTCTTGCCAGTCCAAACACCAGAAATTCAGCAATAATGAAGTTGTAATGCACTGTTATTTCAACTTGGAAATCAAGAATGAAGAGTGTGAGCCATGTTTCTCTGCTAGTGAATTCTCTTCCAATCCCACCGTTCGAGAAGGCACTGAGTATCAACTGCTTATGGATGTTGCAGTAAGGTTTCAGAGTATACTAGGGGTTAGACTAGATTGTGTTGAAGATACATTCTATCGTGGGTTTTATCATTTTCATTATTTCAACACAATGGACTTAATAATGACCTGGGAATTGTTTATCACAGTATAACTCAACCAAGAAGCCGTCAGGCAGCAGGACAGAAAAGGAGACTGCCCCTGCAGCAGAAATTGCCTGCATTCTGACCAATGAAATTATGAAAAACAAACTGGGAAAGCACAGAATTCTGCATCACATTACAAAGCAAGCTTTTCAGTTTCCAGGAAAGTTGGGAGAACTCTCCTTGGGAGACTCTAGGAAGGTGCACAGAGCCATGAATTAAGTGCTCCTGTGAAACAGGGTGTTAGAAGCCAGAAGAAGATAGATGTTTAAATATGCTTATGCTATTTTATTTGAAGCCAAAAAAGGAGACACTAGAATTGTTTGTCATATCTGAACTGTTGCTGGGAAACTAAGCAAGGTATTTCCAAAGTAGGATGCCAGCGAACACTGAAAAACCTTGGGGGCTGCTTGCCAAGACTGTAAACTCCATTTGTCACAGAGCCTGTGTAGTACAGAGTTTCTTCTAAATTTATCTTCTCCATTTGTTTTTGTCATAGAATTATAAACAATGTGAGGTTAGACACACGAAAGAGCTATATGTGTTGCTTCTTTTAGCTCTGTCAGAAGCAGCTTTGTTTAATATCAACTGCACTGTTAGAATCTATGAGGACTCAGATTCATTAGATCCTGAAGTTTTGAGGGTTAGAGATGCTGTCTTGCTTCTTTCCGTATGTTCTGAAATGCCCTTCTCCATGCCTAGTACACGCTAGGTATTACATACTAGCCCAAACTTGTAAACCAACGAATGAATGAAAGAAGAGAATGCATTACTGACTAAAAATCAATATAGAGGGGTTTCTTCCATGTTTTGTGAAATATAATATCAAGCAGATATGGTAAATAGAACCATATGAAATTGTTGAGACATTATTATTTTTGGTCCACAGAACAGTCATTTCTTATGGTTCAATTGAGTAGATGACAGGTTGGTAGTTCACTTGTCTTTCCTTCCCCCAAATATATTCAGAATAAATCACAATTTAGTAGGCCCCTATTAAGAGCCAGGTATTCAGGGTGCCCAGGTGGCTTGGTCAGTTAAGCATCTGCCTTTAGCTCAGGTCATGCATGATCCCGGGGTTCTGGGATCAAGCCCCGCATCAGGCTCCCTGCTCAGGGAGGAGTCTGCTTCTCCCTCTGCCCCTGCCCTGACTCATGTGCCCTCTCTCTCTCAGAAATAAATAAATAAAAAGAGCCAGGTATTCAGATAAGTGTTTTTGCTTGTTATCTTATTTAACCTTTAAAAACCCTGTGGTAGGCAAAATTTGAAAATGGCCTCCAAGATCCTCACACTTGGTGTATATTTTTGTACATTATCCCCAGGACTGTGAATCTCATAGAGTTTACTTCCTTAATTACATTATATTACATGACTCTGCTGACTTTAAGATAGAGACTATCTGGGTGGATCTGATCTAATCACATGAACCCTTTACAACTGGGTTTGGAGGTCAGACACAGAAGAAGTCAGAGATTAGAAACAATAGATTTGGTGTGAGAGGTTTCTCCATTGCTGGCTTTGAAGATGGAGGAACCACATGGCAAGGAATGTGGGCAGCCTCCAGGTGATAGGAGTGGTCCCACACCTACAGTTAGTAGAAGAATGAGGGTATCAGTTTGACCACAAAAAGGGTGGGAACTCTGCCAATAGCTCTGCACTCGGAAAAAGACCCTGAGCCACAAATGAAAATCGTAGACCCAGCTGACAGCTGAGTTTTAGCCTGGTGAGATCCTGAGCAAAAAGTCCAGTCTTGTGTGATACACAGAAACTGAGAAATATTACATTTGTCTTGTGGTCAAGTCCTTATGTTTGGGGGAGGTAATTGGTTCCACAGCAATAGAAAACTAATGCAAATCTTCTTTCACTTTATTTTATAAAAAAGGAATAGAGACTCAGTGTTAATAACTAATTTTGTCAAGGACAGGCAGAAAGATTCTGGCACAAGGCTTTTGACTCTGCGGTTAGTATTTTTTTTCTAATGTGCCCTACTCTTTGGAAAGAAAAGAGGGTTGGAAGAGGAAGTGAGAACTAGAGAATTAGAGTTCTGTCAAGTCAATGGTACATTCTCATGTATTTGGGGGTCACAGAATGTCATTAGAAAGCTCCCTTACATGTGGCTTTAATAAGCTTTTTACAACTCCAGGTGATTTAACAAGGAGCATAAAGATCAAAAGGTACTTGGCAAGAAAGAATCACATGGTGTTGAGTAAGATTAACTGCTTCTGAAGTGAGAGATACATTTGTGGTTTGTGGCAACTTCCAGAGATCATGTGATTCCTCCTTATTTATTTCTTGCTGAGAAAACAACACACCAAGCCCAACATCTGATGAACCAGTTTTGTAAACCACATTATGCTAGTTCATCATCACATGTTGCTGTATTTCCCATGGATCTCCAGGACTAAGAAAAGCAGCATATAGCACGATTGCCAAATAGGTTCCACATCATTACATTAAACAGTGTGTGTGTGTGTGTGTGTGTGTGTGTGTGTGTGAGAGTGTGTGTAACCCACTTAGAATTTTATTTTATTAAAAAAAAAATAGATTTTATTATTGTTTCAGCTTGTGATGGTCACATTTTACATTAATCATGTAACTAAGAAAAGTCCTAAGAAGATTTTTTTAAGTTATTCATCATCGCCAAACCTAGATATAATTTTACTGTTTTTTACTACCTTTATTGTAGACATAGTTTTATGTATACATGCAGATAAAAAGAATAGAACAAAGATGAATAGACTATACTAATATTTTAATAATAAAATAGAATTTTACTTGGGACAACAAATTAAAGGTATGCTGAACTTTAGATTTATCTGCTGCCTCTGTGAGGCCCAGACACCAGCCCCACTCTGTGCTGGGATGTCTTCTTGGTGACTCCACCTGCCTCACTATGTCACCAGATCATCAGATGTCCTGGTCAACTGGTCAACCTCAGGTGTGGGGAATGGGCATTGCCCCTCACTCCACCTCCCCATCCAGAAAAAAATTTCCTTACCACATGACATGTTAATTCTAGAAGAACCACCCTGGAAGCAGAAGTGGGAAAACTTTTCCTGTAGAAGGTCAGATACTAAATATTTTAGGCTGTGGGCCATCCATGATCTCTGTATATGTAGGGGGAAAAGGGGTGTATTTTATAAGCTTTTACAAATTAAAAAAAAATTCTCAGCCCCAGGGCTGAACAAAAATAGGCCAAGAGCCAGAACTGGTCCAAGTAAGAATAAAACATTATGCCAAACATTAAGAGATTCATTTTTTAGGAAATTATTTTATTAAAGTGTAATGTACTACAGAAAATACACAAATCATGAGCATAGAGCTCAAAAAATTTTCCCAAAGTGAACTCACTTAAGAAGTAAGCTGAACGGGGTAAAGAAAGTTACATTTTTAGCAGCTCAGAAGCCCCCCTTCTGCCTGTGGTGGCCATGGGAGTGTCGCTCTCCTTTCTCTGTGAGGAAAGACTCATCTTCATCTGCTGGGAGAGCAATGAGCTGACTCCCACTCTTCTGTGGCTGCCCCTAGCCAATCACTGAGCACAAGGAGGGTTACAATGGCCTGACCAGCCAATCACAGAGCACAAGGAGGGTTACTATGGCCTGACCGTTTCTGCCCAGTGAAGAACTCCTCCAATTGGCAGGCTCTTTGGAGAGTTTCCAGTTGGATTGGCTGAGACTTTCTCAAATCTGCAGGACACTCAGAGGCTCTTCTTGCTCAAGTCTGTTTCCTTTCTCAGGTGTCAGAACAAGGCAGGGTATAATGGCTTCCCCTTCCCAGTCAGGCTTCCATCTCATTCCTATTTCTCAGTTATTACTTCTCAGTAATCCTATTGCACCCCTAATCTGTCTCAGCTCCTGCCCCGCCCCCCCCCGGAGGACTCAAACTGACACCTGTCCCCTTCCATCTGTTCCTCCACCTTATCAAGCAAAACCACGACACTAACTTCTAGCACCTAGGTAGCTTCCTGGATTGAACTTGGTATCAGTGGAATCCTACCCTATGTAGTCTTTCGGCTTATTTTGCTCAATATTTTGTTTGTGAGATTCATCTTTCTTTTCTTACAGTTGTAGATTATTCATTCTGGTTCTCTAGTTTTCTGTAGTGTGAATACACCATGATTTATTTAGCCGCCTGATGGTAGATGGATATTAGGTTGTTTCTAGTTTCAAGTTATTATAAATAGAGCTGCCATAAGCATTGTTGTACAAGTCTTTCAGTGAACATTTGATTCATGTGTGCAGTTCCAGCAGATTTTGCCAAACAAATTTCCAAGTTCTTTATGAACTTACAGTCCACCAGCAATGTATGAAAGTGCTCCATAGAAAGAGTCTTTTTTATTTTAGCCATTCTGTTGGGGGGGGGGTAAAGATATATCACATTATAGTTTTCATTTGAATGTCATTGAAAAGCAAATGAAGTTGAGTACTTTTTGTGTGTTTTTTTGGCTATTTGGATATTCTCCTTTGTCTTCAGGTATTTTGCACATTTTCCATTCTGTTGTATGCCATTGTGTGCATTTTTCATATTGTTTTTTTTAATCTTCTTTATATATTCTGGATAGGAATCTTTTGTTGAATATGTACATAATTCAAATATATTCTGCTACTTTTACTCTTCTAATGGGGTCTTTTGAGAAAAATTTTAATTATAATGTGGTCTGATCTATTAATTTTTTTTGGTTAACAGTTCTTGTATCCTGTTTAGAAATTATTTCCTACTCCAAAGTCATGAAGATAATTCTATGTTTTCTTCTAAAAGCTTTATTATTTTAACTTTAATGTTTAGATTTTGACTTTATTTTTGTATGTTAAGTGAGGTAGTGGTGATAATTTATTTTTTAAGAATATTCAATTTTGCCCAGCACCATTTATTGAAAAGACCATCTTTTCTGCAGAGCATTGACTAGTCACCCAGATCATGAAAGAGATGATGATTTCTCTACTCTCAATTCTGTTCCATTGGTTTATTTCTTTTCCCTTGCACCATTACCATATATTCCTAATTATTAGAGCTTTATAATACATCTTGATATCTAGCATTGTAATGTCCAGCTTTGTTCTTCTCCAGGAATGCCCTGGATATTCTTGGGCCTTTACATTTCCATATAAATTTTATAATCATCTTGCCAATTTTCATACAGTTCAATTAAATTTAATTTATAGATTAATTGGATGACAATTTACATTTTTACCATACTGAATCTTCCAAACCATGAAGATGGTATAACCGCTCATATTTTTGGATCTAGTCATGACAATTTTCTTATGCTTCCTGTCTTCATGGTATATGTTTTCATATTTATGTACTCCAGCTTATCTCTTAAAGTGAATCATTTAATCATAGAAAACATATAGTTGAATCTTATATTTTTATAGTCTGACAATCTCTGAGTTTTAAATGGGATGTTCATTTTATATATAATCCAATTATCTTATTTAATTGGATTTATGTATACCATTTGCTATTTTCTTTTTATTTGTTCCCTCAGTTTTTTTATTCCTCTCCTTCTCTTTTGCTTTTTCTTGAGGTAATCAAACATTTTTTAGTATTGCATTCTAATTTTTCTAATGGCTTTTTATTATACCTTTGCATACTTTTAAAGAAATTAATAGAAGAAAAATGCACATAGCCATCATCCCCAGTGTTCCCTATTTGTTTCTATAAGTCTGAATTTTCATTTGGTGTTGTATCCTTTTAGCCAAAAGAACTAGAGTGTCTTGCTAAAATTCTCCATGTTTTCATTTTTCTGAGACTGTCTGTATTTTGCTTTAATTTTTGAAAAAAAAAAAACAACAACATTGACACTGAATATAGAATTCTTTCAGCACTTTAAAGATATTATTTCATTTTCCTCTCGCTTCCATTATTCCTAATAAGTCTGCTATTATTTTTATCATTTTTTCCCTGTATAGAATTTGTTGTTTTTCTCTGGCTACTTTCAATATTTTTTCTTTCTCATTGGTTTTTAGCAGCCTGCTTGGTTTCATTGAACTTCCTGCATCTGTAAGCTTATGTTTTTCACAATGTCTTGACAAAATGGTGTTAGTAATTTTTTTATCTATTCTCTCTCATCCACTTCTGAGATTACATTATATTTATAATAGATTCCTTGATATTGTTTCACAGTCCATTGAGGCTTACTTTTTTTATCTCCTATTTTTTAGATTGAATATTTTCTATTGATGTATCATTAAGTTTACTGATGTCATCTTTAAGCAGCTGTTATGCCTATTCAGTGAGTTTGTCACTTCTGATACTTTATTTAAGTTCTAAATTTTAATTTGCTTTAACAAATAGTCTCTATTTCTCTGTTGGAATGGTCCATCTATTAATATATAGTGACCTTCTTTTACTTGGTCTTAGAAAATATTTATAGCTATTTTGAATACCTATAAGCTAATTCTGACATCTGGGTCATCTAAGGTTCAGTTTCAGTTGGCTACTTTTTATTACAAGTAACATTTTCCTATTTCTTTGGATGTCTGCTGATTTTTAATTTTATACTGTACATTTTGGGTAATCCATTGTAGAGACTCTAATTCTGTATATTCTCTTAAAGAGTTGTTTTAGTTCTAAAAGGCAGTTAACTTGGCTTGACTCAAACTCAGCTCTGTCTCTCCTGCAGAAAGCCAACTGAAATTTCTACTTGTTTCGGTCATCTTGCTAGCTGCTGTTTTCTGCTGCTCTCATTGGAGTCGGTCCACTTTTTTTGCAAATTTGGGTCAAAGAAATGAGCAGTTCATCCACTAATTTTTGGTGTTCTTCTGTGGCTCTTTCCCCCACCCCCCACACCTCGGTCTTCGGGTTCTGGCAGCACTGATCTCTGTCTTGGTACCTCTTGAGCCAGTAAGACTACAGCTTTTTGCTGTGTTGCTGGGACTGGGAAGTGCCCTCAGTTGAAAAGCCATGTCAACACACATTTCACACCGTGCAGTTCCCTTTTTCTTAAAAGGTTCACTTTCCTCCAGCTATTCCTGCTACTGGTCACTCTCCAGTGGTGCAAATGGTTGTTTTGACAGTTTTTGTATTTCTTCATAACCATTATCTGTGCAATGAGTTCATTCAAAACAGACATTTTGTAAGAAGTGGGTGCTCTATATATCTCTTTGATGTCATTTTGTGTGATTTTTCTCTATCATTTACTGTTTTTAATCACATATGTTATATTTTGCTCTTACTTTTAATGTAGACTTCCTCTCTAAATGTACTTGTTTTTCTTACCATTTGTTTTAAAAGTTTGCTGGCTCAACCTCAGCTTTTGATATTTTTTCTTGTAATTTTATCTTTGAAAGCTTAGTAGTATTTTTTTGTCTTTACAAAATACAATGATGTCTATAAAGAACTAGTTTTATGATTTCCTTTTCTGTTTCCTTAGCTACTTACTCTTGTGTAATGTGTCTTTCATCTGCATTTTACCTATGTTCCAGTTCTTTACTAATCCCCTTCCCCCCCCTAAAAGTTTTACACTGATTCCATTGTTATTAGTATTCTGAATGAAGCTAATTATTTGTTAAAGAATCATGTGGGGAGAAATGGGGCTAACTACAAAATGAGCCAGTCGGCTTCTTCTTGGAATTAATGTTGCAAGGGCTCTCAATAAATGTGTTATTTCCTTTGCCCTGAGGACAATTCACTTGTCGTTGCTATTATGGTTGTTAGTGCCTAAGAGGTTTATTGAAGTCTTTAGGTCAAAGCTTTCTGTAGTACAACATACAATCATTTTATACCCTTTCTCCTTCTTCCTGTGTTACCCCCTAGTGGCTCCCGAGGCTGGCAGGAGAACATAAAAGTACCTGTTCTACAGTTGCTCCTTCAGCTCCACCTTCCTTTGCATTCTGTGGTCTAAAACAGAGTCTCTAACAGCATCTTATGCATTCTCTCCTGTGATGCACAGATACCCCTGCTTCTGGTCTCTCTCATCAAGGTTATGTTTGTATGGGCCATTGGAGATGATGCTCCTTACTGTTAAGAAAAGTCTGAAAAATAATTGGTCAAATCTCATCTTTCTGCTGCATTTTGGTCCAGATTTTATATTATTTTGCAAGTATGCTTTGGGTTTAACTTTTTCTATATTTTTAATATTTACTATTTTCCACGTGTTTCAAAGGAAAGGGGTGAGAAAAAAAAACTTGTCATATTTAACTGGGAGTCTACATAGGACTCTTTGAAATATTGTTTATATTGCACCTTTTAGATAAAGAGGATAAAGTGATGGCAACGATTTATGATACTTCCTTTGTGCTTCAGGTGTTTTAATTTCTTGAATCCTACAGTACACATTTTACTGTACCTTGAATAAGATCTTAGCCCAAGCAATACTCATTAAAGGAGATAGTCTATAGGGCTTAATATCATGGTTTCAAAGTTATACAGGCTTGGATTAAAGTGTTCCATGTACCCATACCTGTTGCATGATAATTGAGAAAATCATTTAATTTCCCCAAATCCTAATTTGATTTCTGTATGTTGGTGATGGAAATGTGGTATGGATCAAATGAGATTTCACAGAGAAAACAATTGATACATAGTTATGATGAATAAACAGTAGCAATTATGCTTATTATTCTAGATTACAATATTTTCTTGAATCAGATGGTGATATTAATTGTCACAAAGTTTTATTGCACCTTCTATAATCCTTAGGTAAAAAGATATCTATAACTCTCCCCATGCAGTAAAATTATTTTGCTGGAGAAATAGAAAAATGGTCGCTGTGTGCTAGGACCTCAGTATCTAAGGGTTGAGCTTACTGGGAGAAAAATCTTGCTTATGCAAGTGTATGCCGGCTGCTGGCATGTTATCTTTTGTCTTGTCTATACTCTGACCTTTCAGCTTTATAACTCCCAAATATTTATGTAATGAGAACTGCCCTTTTAAAATTGACACAGTGATTAAAATTGAAAATGAGATCCGAGACTGTTCTCTAATAAATAGGCTGGGTCTGAGCATACATCTGTCCAGCAAAAATCTTCTAAGCAAGTAGGCACACAATTCTTTGCTTGTATCGAAAAAGTGAAGGTGACATTTATACTGTTCAATAATTTTTCTCTCCATCTGTTTATTATAGTAAGATTTAAGTTGGCAAACGCTACACTCGCATTGTTACTACTCCTAGGATATTTTTCAAATATTCAGCTTTTAGAAGGATGCATCCAGAGCCTTACTGACACATAAATTTCTTATATATTCCAACTTATAACAAAACACCCTTTCAAGAAGAGAACTACAATCAAAGTGAGACCTACCGTACTCCAGTAGTTCATCTTGCTAACAGACCTGCCAGCTCCATCAAAGATTCCCAGATCCTATGTCCCATTTCCTCACTTCCGAGCATATATATATAACCTTCTTCTCATCTGAGTAAGAAGTAAGAAGTAAACTTTATCAAATTTATTTGATTCCAATATTTTTTGTTTTAAGCTAGGATCTAAGCCAGGATTACATTAAGCCATGGTAACCACCCCTAGTTCATCTGTGCTCTGCTTTTCAGGTAAATAGAAGGTGGTTTCTTTCATTTCAAATGCCTGAATCTCCTATTTGTTCTTCCACAAAGTCCTGTATCTGAATTCGAGGGTGTATCTAAATTTTACTCATTTTCTAGGAAAAGAACATTGACATCAGTAGGTCAAATAAATGTGACTCACTCTTTACATTCAAGTTGTTCTAATCATGTCCCTCCTGTGGGAGACAAAAAAAGATGCTTATGGCATCTCAACATGCCAATTTAAAATATTTAAACATTTAAATATTCAAGGAATAAGAATAGTTTTTTCTATTATTCAAGAATCTACAAAAATTCTGAAAAGGTAGGAAAGTCTCATCGCTTTGTCAACGTACTTTATTATTAAAGCATGACGCCAGTCTGTGTGCTTTAAGAATGTATACTAATTGTTAAAAGTTGAGGGATGTAAGGGATCTCGAAATCATCCAGTCCAACTACTCTTCAGTGCTTGCATTCTGTGTCAATTTCTCCCAAGTTACTGTCTTATGAGTCTATGCCTGAACTACTCTATCAATAAATTGACATGATGATTTGAGGCAGTAAAGTCTATCTTTGGACAATTTTTATTGTAAACAAAAAAAGGTGTTAAGTGATTAAATATTTTTCTGAGGTGTCCTTCAATTGGTTTCATTTATATTCTGAAATACTGAAAATTTTTATTCCAATTACCAAAACAGTTTCCTTTTAAATATTTCCATTGTGAAAACTCAAATATTATAATAAAAATTCAAATAATATAGAAGGATATAAAATTAAAAGTACCTGTTCCTTATTCCATCCTGGTAGCTCTACTCCTCAGAAATCACCACTATCAAAATTTTCTTAGAGAATTTTTGAGAAAATTCTCATGTAAAAACTCATACCTACTGATATAGATATAAACTATATATATATTTTATGCACTAGTTGGCATGTAAAACACACTTTTCTGGTTTACTTTTTTATTTTACAACTGATTCTTATCCCCATGAAAGTAGATAGATCAACCTCATTCTTTTTATTAGTTGCAGAGTATTCTACTGGAAAAACCCTGATATGTTTACATGTATGTGTGAGACTATGCATAGGATCATTTTTAGGGAAGGGGGAGGGCAGGGAGAGAGGGAGAGAGAGAATCTTAAGCAGGTTCCAAGCCCAGTGCAGAGCCCAACACCAGCATCCATCTGATGGCTCTTGCTTGCAGCAATTATGATAGTGGTGTTTACCTAATGATAGTTTTTTATTTCTCTCAGCCCCCCTACATTTATTAATAGGATTTCTTTTATAAAAAGGAGCTGCTATTCCCTTTATTTATTTACTCGATTACTCATTTATATAAATATGGACTCATGGATATTTATTTTATTCTGCAGGTTATAATTAAATACTCTCCTTATTTATTTTCTTGCTCACATCATTCCAAATTTGGCTATTGGGATTATAACAAAATACCCAGACTGGGTGGCTTAAACAGCACAAATCAATTTCTCACAATTCTGGAGACTGAATTCCAATATCAAAGTGCAGGTAGGTTTGATTTCTCCCTAAGACCTCTCTCTTTGGTTTGCAGATGGCTGTCCTCACATGGCCTTCTCTCTATAAACGCAGTTTGCTTGTGTCTCTTCTTACAAGGACACCAGTTGTAGGCCCCACCCTCATGATGTGATTTAACCTTAATCACCTCCTTAATGGTCCTATCTCCAAATACAGTCAAATTGGGGGTTAGGACTTCAACATATGAATTCAACTCATAACAGCATTTGTTTATCTTCCTGTCTTTGATTAGCAATCAAAGTTGGCTGCCATTCGTGGCCTCTCCTTCACCAGCAGTCTGCTTCTGCTTAAGGTCATCTTGTTTTCCTGATTCCTCATTCTGCCTCTCCCTCTGCTCCGCTGCTGTATGGAAGGGCTACCGAGGCTCTCACATTTTCCACTCTCTCATTTTTAGTGCAAAACAGAGTCATCTTTGGAGCCCTTCAGGCCCGGTTGATTATTGGAAGACTGAATGATGTGAAAGATTGGCAGATGTTAATGTCCAATTAAGAAAACTTTCTTAATTTGGTACAAATTCCATTGGATTTGGCAGCTCTCAGTCATAATCTGTGGTTTTGCTGTGCTTTCCTAGTTTTATTTTAGATGGGGTTTTCTCCTCTGTTTTCCATTCTTTTTATAGTTTTTTTTTTTAATTGGCTTCAGGAACAGTGGGGTGAAGTGCCTTTATTTGGCCATTATCTTTAATTACAGATAAACTAAGTTATTCATTTTTATGAATATTATGAAAATTCTAAAGAGAGGACGGTGGGTATTAATGGAGATTATATACTGATTAAATGTTAAAAACTTTCTCAAAATATTTGTTTGTGCTAAATATGATAATAATTAAAGTAAGAGCCACCAATATTTACTGAACTCTTACTCTATGCCAGGGACTGTGCTGAGAATCCATAAGGAAAACCTAATTTAGTCTTACAACCACTCAAAAACAGAGATTAACAGTTAAATTTTACAAATGAAAATGCTTGTTCAGGGCCACACAAGTGATAAATGTTTAGAGTTGGGTATCAAACACAGGTCTACCTATGTAGAATCGTCACAACCACTATATTGTGGAGGTTATCTTTGGAAGAAAAGAAACAAAACAAAGAAATTAATACAAAAGAAACTACAACAACAAGATACACCTCAATATTTTATAATACTATTTTCTTTACTGATTATTCTATTTCTAATAACATCACTGCAATATATGTTAACTCATCTTATAAAGGTACTCATAGAATACAAACACATGTATGTCATTGATGTGGGAAACAAAGGCAAAAGAAAAAAATCTCCTTGCTGCCTGCAGCCCTTTGACAAGTCCTTGAAAAAGGTAGAGTGACCTTCCTCTGGAAGCTCAGCTGCCTCGATGTTGATACTTTGCTAAGGGCAAAAGGCGATCTTAGCCCCACCTCCAGGATCCTATAAGTCTTCTTTAGCACATAAAATTTGCTTTGGAGACTTCCTTTATCTCTATCCCCCAAGATACATGTTAGCCATCATCCTCCAAGCCTACGGCCCATTGATATACAGCTGAAGGGTCTCATGACTGAGGGTTTACTGAACAGTAATTAATGACCTTTTCCTAACAAGAGCTAGCCCCCTCAGGATCCTGGACACATTATTTACAAAATTCCTTGGAGGCTTGTGCTGTCCCTAACCCCCTCCCCACTTGAAAGTATATAATGGGACCACTCCTCATGACCCCAGTGCAGCTCCTTCTGCCCACCGGTCCTGTCCCTGTGCTTTAATAAAACTACCTTTTTACACCAAAGATGTCTCTCAAGAATTCTTTCTTGGCCATCAGCTCCGAACCTCACCACCTCAAAGCACATACACATGGTCACTATTATATATAATTCTTCACTTACAAAAGCAACATATTGCCTCTATTGTGAGTGGTCTATGTGTTTCATAGTTATTTCTTTATACACTAAATCTACACAGGAAATGAAACGCTGGCACTGGTTACTTTACACTAATATGGCCAATGCAGACTGATGCAGTTTCCTTTCCATGCCCAAACATCTATTAACATGGAGAAAATCTGGATTATCTGGTACTGAATGTGCAAAAATGAGTTTAGCTTTCTGTGCTGGATGATTGAATGCATCCTTGGATGAGCCTATCAAGGTTTAATTGAACTACAAATCCAATGATAATTGGAATAGAACTCCAGTCCAAAACAGGACACAAATATCCTAAGCTTTAGTTAATGAACAGAAGCAAATGGAGATTTCTGCTTAAATTCATGGCATCCTTTGACTGTATCAGTCATTCAAAAAACATGATGAGGCAATATTTAAAATGAATAGTTATGTAACAGTAATTATACAGTAGCCACTTTGTGTTCAATAAATGGGACTAGAAAACTAAAATGTAACAATAGAATATTTTAAAAATAAGTCCTCATCTGTATTTTAAGTTCTTCAAGGCTCTATGTCTTTTCATACAATATTAATGCGATATTAGGTGCATAGTAATTGCTAACTACGTTTTATTTGTATGTATAAATGGTTAGTCTTAGGAGGAAATAGATTAGTAGATGAGGTATAATAGATGGCATTGATTATTAAGGTCAAATGGACAAAAAAGGGTTTGCTGACTGATAGGAGGGTATATATGAGTTAGTACCACAGTTGCCATTGTCAACATGGTCATCTGGTATACTGAATGAGCCCATTGGTTTGGAATTACCAGAGTTAGTTAAGACACATGCAAATTCATTTAGCATTGCCTAAACCTCTTACAAGGTTTGAAAGCTCTGATGTTTACTTCTGAAATGTTTTTGAAAGTGTTATTACTTCAAAAATTCACAATTACAAATGCACATAAAACTAAAGGTAAAAGTGATTGAGTAAATCAAACTGACCAAACTATAGAGACGGAGAAGAGATTAGTAGTTGCTAGGAGTTAGAGATAAGAGAAAAGAGGGAGAAGGCTGTGACTCCAAGAGACAGCATGAAGGATACCTTAGTGATGATGGATTAATTTGTTCTGTATCTTGATTGTGGTGGTAGTGGTAGGAATCTACACATGTGATACACGTGTTGTAAATGGCACATGGAATAAAATGGTACACATTGTGTCAATATCAATTTTTGGATTTGAATATTGTTCTATAGTTACATAAGAAGTAATCATTGGGAGGAACTGGGTGAATGACATACAGGCCTTCACTATTTTTGCAGCTTCTTGTGAATCTATAATCATTTCAAAGTGGAAGTCTAAAAAAATGATTGAGCAGAGTTAATCTTGACTTGCATAATAGTGGTTTTTTTTTTTTTTCTCACCACTTACATTTAAATGTTTTCTACAATTCTAGTTTGAATGATGCTACTTACAAGCTGTACATACTTGGGCTTTTGACAAGCAGTTGCAGGTGGCATATCAACTCATCAAATGCATCGTGTACTCTTGTTTTTCAGTGATGAACACATGGCATTCAATCTGATATTTTTCTTTAGAGGGCAGAATTTCTCAAGTGTTTTGGTCGAAACACTGTTGTGACACTTGCTCGTTTCTACCTTTATTGCAAATATGGTTTTATATATTTTACCAGTACAATAAAAAAATGTGAAATACTGGAGTTTTCCTGAATTTATAGTTTCTCTGTGATGTCAAGTATACCTTGAAACAATATATCAATATTGTGTTATTCACAGATTCTTTCCTGTGTTCATGTATATATTATACTTAGGTGAATGGTGTAGATCTTCCTTATAATGCATACATAAAGCTAGAAGACACATCACTGCCATGTTAGGATACATGTATAAAAGTGGATGAGAAAGATACTAGAATTTTCTTGTCCTGCCTGTCTCTGTCAATGCTAGGAATCTTCCACAGGCAAATATCTCATCTCACTGTTACAATTTGCATTGCCTTAAAATTAGTGAAATCAAACATCTTAATATTTATTTCCATTTCTGTTTGCTTTTGTATGGATTGTCTCTTGTGGTGATTTGCCTATATTTTTTCTACTTAGGTAATATTCTTTTCCCAATGGATTTAAGGAACTGCTTCTGTTGATTATATAAAGCTTCTGTTGTATATGTTACAAATATTCCTCCTTAGTGTATCATCAATAGGAGAAGAAACATGGTATATTCAAGGAATTGGAAAAAAAAAAAAAAAAGCAGGCCTGGTGTGGCTGATGCACAGGGATTAAAGGGAGTATGAGCGAAAAACTGTGAGAAATATAGAGACATGTAGGCTACGTAAAGGTTTTTAGTTTTTATCCTAAAGCAAGGAGAAGGCATTGGAATGTTTTAAGTTGGGGATGTGGGTGGGATGCAGTATGGAGATAATGGTGGTGTTGTAATTGAGATTTATTGTAAAAATTCTTTTAAAATAATCTATCTAAAACTCTTAGCAAAGAGAATAATAGAATATGGTTCCAGATATTTAACAAATATCCAAGTTCATTGTTAATATGAATATAATTATCACTGTTAACATTTCTGTCAGAAGGAGACTCTGAAATCTCCTGAGGCTAAGTGATTATTCCAATGCTACAGCTATAAAGAATCATAGATGGCTGTTTCTAAGCTAGATCTCATTCTCATTCCAATATCCAGAGTGTGAGTATGTCTACAGCAAGCAATTCGTGAGCTCACAACAGGATTCTAGCCAGGGGAGTGGTCCTGTTACAGACCAAAACATCAGGAGTATTAACAACAAAAATTCAGTCATGCATTGGGTCACTCTCATGGGAGTCATACCAAGTGCATGTGATTAATGCTTTGGAGGCCAAAAGACTTGGTTACAATAGCATTTACACAAAATAGGTTTAGGAAAACAATATTATTCTCATTTTAGAGTTAGTCTGTCAGAATTTACAAGTGCCATTTTTCAAAATTAAATAATGTACAAGCTTCATGTTCACAAACACTCACATACTCTGTGGACCCTCAATAAATACTGGCTGACTGACAGATAAACACCCCCATAAACAGATAAATACTTCTAAGTGAACTGTAGCCATATATTTAAAGAGGTAGTATTGGATCTATGTATATCAACTAGAGATTAAATACATGAGAAATGTAGCAAAAATACAATAGTGCAAATATCTTTCTAAATTGTGAGTTCCTTAAATAGCAAATGAAGATGAAGTCCAGCAATTATTAAAGTATCCCAAATGAAAGTTTTATAAAGTAACTTTATTCAACAAAAGGGGGACTCTTCAAAGATTATAAACAAATCCATCTTTGTAACTTCAAATCTTTAGGCTGCTTAGTAATTAATTTGTAAATAATGGAGACCTTGATCTTGTGTGTATTTCTTGTGTGATATGTGTGATATCTCTTGAGAAGGAAGGATATAAGGAAACAGCCAAGGCAAAACTAAAGATCAAGAAGTGGACATTTGAGGGGCGCCTGAGTGGCTCAGTCGGTTAAGCGGCTGCCTTCAGCTCAGGTCATGATCCCAGGGTCCTGGGATCGAGCCCCGCATAGGGCTCCCTGCTCGGCGGAGAGCCTGCTTCTCCCTCTCCCTCTGTCTGCCGCTCTGCCTACTTGTGCTCTCTATCTCTGTTAAATAAATTAATAAAAATCTTAAAAAAAAAAAGTGGACATTTGATTACATCCTCTTCTCTCAGTTTTTATTATGCTAAAGTCTTATTAAATATCCTTACCTAAATCAATGAGCATATCCCTAATAATTTAACTGAAATGTAGCAACAATTTGACTAACGATCTTGAGTTCAATATTTATCTTATGAATTTAGGCAAGATTTAACCTTTCTGAATTTAAAATCTTTTTACCTCAACAATGGGAATAATTCATTACACAATTTCTTTTAACAAAGTATTTTTAAAAATATGTATAATATTTGGTACAGTGATGGACATTTCATGGGAATGAAATAAGTCTTATTTGCTGATATTACTTAATTAATAATATTAGTCACAATTTCCCCAGTAACGAAGCTCCATTTAAGCATAATCTCGCTTGATAATGGGACTGGTGGGAAGTTCTGCTGCAGTAGCTGAGTTTACAGGATGAGAGAGTAGAATAGCTCCTATAGGACAGGACAAGTCTGGCTGAAGGGAGAGTCTTGCTCTCAGGGTTGGCATAGACTGGAAGCTTTAACTGTGTGAGTTACCCTGGCCAGACCCAAAGGAGAGAGTGAAGACCACAAAACTGCCATGCGCTCACCTTATGAGGAGGGAAGGAAAAGGGAGTAAGTAAATGACTTTCAGTAAGAGTTAAGGGGAAATCCAAATCCTGCGTTGAAGACATGATCTTTCAGCCTACTATGTTAAAGGTCAAAGGAGAGGATTTTGTTACTGTTATCTGTTTTGTTTTAAGAACGGGGAAGCCCCATTCCTTCCACTTACGTTGCATGTAGATTTCAGTCATGCCCCAGATGGACTGAAAATGTTTCACTCCAAGTACTACTTTATCTTCTATGGAGGTTAGAGATTGCTTGTAAGAAGGACTATAAAAATATAGTGATGTATTTTAAAGGTTGATCCAAGTGCTACAATTTGTGAATACTGTATTAATAGAGTATTAATGAATTCTATTAATGGGGAATTAAGTGACTCATAAATGTTGAAAATTACACTCTTTCTATATTCATTCCCTCAGTTGTGTTCTTTCACTACAAATGGGGCTAAGAGTGAATGGAAGGTACAGGCTGAATGCTGTGCTTAGCATTCCATTTGCCTTCTAAAACTTCTTCAAATGTTTTCTTCTTAGAATCCTTTATAATTCTGTAAGAGGCTATTTCTAGGCCAAATTGAGTTGAGTAAGTGGATGTTTAGAATACAGGCCTAGTATTAAGTAACAGGTGAGAGGTAGAATTTGAAACTAATAATTTTTAAAGTTCAGGAAAACATACCATGTTTCTGGGGGCGCCTGGGTGGCTCAGTCGTTAAGCGCCTGCCTTCGGCTCAGGTCATGATCCCAGGGTCCTGGGATCGAGTCCCACATCGGGCTCCCTGCTTGGCAGGAAGCCTGCTTCTCCCTCTCCCACTCCCCCTGCTTGTGTTCCTGCTCTCGCTATCTCTCACTCTGTCAAATAAATAAATAAAATCTTTAAAAAAAAAAACAAAACATACCATGTTTCTGATTGAAAAGACTTGATATTACAAGGATGTAAAACAATCCCAATAGATACACATCTAATAAAATCACAATCAGAATTCCAAGGTATCTTGTTTCAGCTGATCAAAATAGGTAATCTGTGGAATAATGAGAGTGTAAGAAAAATTGCCAAGACATTTTGAGAAAGAAGGATATAAGGGAAGAACTTCCCCCATCAGTTAATAAAACCTATTATAAAGCTAGAGACAGAACAAATGTCAGTAGCATAAAATTAGGTTAAGTAAATAAATGGTTCTGGCATAGTTAAACTGCTAACTAAAGTGTGCAAACATTGTCTCAGGACTACATATCTCTACCTATCTCTATGTCTGTCTCTGTTTTAACCCTATTACTGCTCCTACCCCACTCATATCTCTCTCTCTCTCCATCTGCCCAAACCAGAGCCCACACTCTCTCTCTCCCTCCCCACCGATCTACCATCTCTTTAGTTATTTATCTATCTGTCATCATCCATCGACCATCTAATCTGTCTTATCTATCTATATCCATGCACAGATATGAAGTAGGGAAGAACAGTTGTTCCAAGATAAATATATTGAAAAAGACTGAGAGGTTTGATTACAGACAGTATTTTCAAAGTCTTTAGAGAAAATGTATCAACAACAGAATCAAATGGCAAATAATATAACTAAAAATGTTTCTAACACTGTGATATGGGTTACTCCTAATACATAAAGTGCTTTTATCTTATTTTAAGGTTTATTTATTTATTTTAGAGAGGGAGAGAGTGGGGGGAGGAGCAGAGGGAGAGGGAGAGAGAGACTCCCAAGCAGACTCCCCGCTGAACATGGAGCCCCACATGGAGCTCGATCTCAGGACCCTGAGATCACGACCTGAGAGGAAACCAAGAGTTGGATGCTCAACCGACTGAGCCACCCAGGCACCCCACAAAGTGCTTTTATATACGAAATGTTATGTGGGCAATACGGTCTGTTATTCATTAAGATATTGGAACTGTTGTCAAAAATTAAGAAGTCAAAATTCTACCACCTCCCTACCCCACAAGTTTATTTTAGTGTCTCCTCCTAACCCATGACTAGAGAATTTGGTGCTCTATAGAATATGCTCTTCCCCAAAATTTCTTCATTCTCCAAAATGTGTAGACCTTCCAATTAAAATTGGAAGGTGATTATAACAACTACTATCAGCTAGAAATTAATTTTTAAAAACACACAGTAAGGTGAGAGAAGTCTTATACATTCTAAGATGCCTGTATTTGCATAAGTAAATGACACAAATGTTATTGATCCTGTTTTATAGACTGAAGAGGCAGAAGGCTTCTACTGACTGGTTATACAACATTCTAGAGAGAGCTACATTTAAAATTAGAATTAAAATTCAGGGATAACTATCTTCTAAAGAGGTTACTCTTTATATTCAGAGCTATAACATAAATAACCAACATAAAATACTTGAGCTTGTCTTTTAAAAATGTTCAAAAATTACCAGAGAGATTTGTGTTACACACTGGATTGACTTTAAACTGTGACCCAGAGGACAAGCTCCATAGCAGTGATACCTGACATTGCAGATGATAATAAAGCCCGAAGAACAGTAAATAATACACAAGTATGCAGCCAGATACAGAAGTCGAATCACTTACATACCCGGGCTAAAAGAGGGCAAATGTCAGAAATCAATGCAGATAAATGTAGAATACTGCATCTTTTTTTTTTTTTTTAAAGATTTTATTTATTTATTTGACAGAGAGAGAGACAGTGAGAGAGGGAACACAAGTAGGGGGAGTGGGAGAAGGAGAAGCAGGCTTCCCGCTGAGCAGGGAGCCCGATGCGGGGCTCGATCCCAGGACCCTGGGATCATGACCTGAGCTGAAGGCAGACGCTTAACAACTGAGCCACCCAGGCACCCCTAGAATACTGTATCTTGAGAAGAAAAAGGTCAATGTCTACAAGAGTGAAACAAGCAAAGCAAAACAAAACATACCAAACAAACAAACAAACGCTGCACATATTGCATGAAGCACAGATTTGGGAGTTCTATGGAAAAATTCTCCAGAGCAGACAGTACATTGTGTAGATCTCCAACGATGGAAGCAGAAAAGACCGTGACACAGGTCCCCCTGAAATACAATATATAAATCACAGGGAAGTGGGGCGGTTTTCAGACGCTCTCAAAGAAAGTAACTGAATCTCTGGTGTATATTGCTGGTATTTTTGGCCAGATCTGGGGACTTAGAGGCATGAGTGGTAGATAAGGTATCACAGACAATTTTAATGGCACCACAAATTAGAATGGAACTTTCTTCTATAATTTTTGTCAAAATAGTTTTATGAATTCTTCACAGGCAATGAACCAAATATCTTTTTAAGACTTTGAATATCTGTCAATAATGTTGTTATTAAAAAGAATTGACACTTTTACATGAAACCAATCTTATAACCCAATACATCCCTCTCAAAATATTGAACTGAAAGATGTACAAATTTTTTCTACTTTAGAGAAACATTGTTTTGAAAATAATTCCTTTTGACAAACGATGATTTCTTTCCTCCTTAACTCCCTCTTGTCCCCCTTTCCTCTATTTTTCTTCTTTTCAAATAACAGTTGTTTCTTTTCTTTTTCCTACCTTTCTATTACTGCTATCTTTTGGAAGATCCTAAAAACATATTTTCAGTAGTTTTTCTTCCCTATGGCATTAAATTCTCTGGTATCTTTGCTGTAATGGACATACAATGAACATTTTGGTAACTGCAAAATAAATTTTACAAGATCAATAACCTGTGATCATCTAGTTCTTGTGCGCTTACTGGGTGCCAGGCATTATGGTAAGTGCTTTATTTTTTATTTTTATTACAATTTTATGAGCTAAGTCCTATAATGACCCCCATTTTCACCAAAGGAGGCAACTGACACTCAGAGATATGAAGATCCCAGGGCTGATCAGAAGCAGTGAGGAGATTCCTGAAGGGAGAAGGGTGTGAATCTATAGCAGTGCTTACACACCACCTTGTCACTGCTCTGTAGGTCCTGGGACCAATACTTTCCGCTCTTGGGGGGACACCACATTCATTCGTGATTTCCAAACAATTCAAGGCATTCAGAACTATAACATTACATTCTGTAGTCTCATGGCACGTGAGGAACCGTGTCAAGCCCTGGGAGAGAGGCCGTTCCATGTCTCTGCCTCGTTCTTCTCATTTCCTTATATTTGTTTGTAAAATCTAATGAAAATACATGAAATATGTAGCGAACAACCTGGCTTTATAAGGAATATGTGCTGCCTGCTGGTTTCATAGATTTTCCAGACTATCATATAATTATTTTAGTTTATTTACTTCTTCCTATTCCGGGGATAA
The DNA here is from genome assembly GCF_004348235.1 of Phoca vitulina. Taxonomy (NCBI): domain Eukaryota; kingdom Metazoa; phylum Chordata; class Mammalia; order Carnivora; family Phocidae; genus Phoca; species Phoca vitulina. The sequence continues at coordinate 58,847,300 of NW_022589706.1, read as the reverse complement.
AGTGAGTAGATTAAATCCCAGCCCTCATCTTGGGCTCCCTGTTGAGATTATAGCAAGTATACTTTCAAGTATTGTTCATCAGAAAAGGCACATCCAACCTCATTCCAATAGTCATCTGAGCAACTATCAAAAATACATTGCCGTTAGAAGGAGAAGTAAGAAATGAGCGTCAAATTCCTAAAGACATGACATCCTAATTAAAGGAGTCCTGTGTCAAATGCCAGAGAGGGTGTAGTCAGAGCCAAAGTGATTGTGAAATCTTATCTCCACAAACGTCAATATCCCAAAAGCTGGTCCTTTGATTAGAACCTTCTTTTATTTTGTCTAAGCTCAAGACACGAAAACTCACTGCAAGTCACCCTGCCTCGAAACCAAGTCGCTTAGAACAAAAAGATTTGTCCTGGCAAGAGAAAATCGGGGTTATAACAGGCCAGCTATATAAATATGTATATGGACTATCATTTTCTTGTAACAAATGGTAAAAAGCTATGCTGGTGACAGTGAGAGAGTCATGTGGAGAGTCTGCTTTATCACTTGCCTCTGACTGTTTCCCAGGCAGTGCTCTCACCAGTCCTAAACCCGGGGCCATCATTAGTCCTTGCACATGGAAGCAATGAAGGTGTCTCTTAAAGTAAATCATTTGTGGATTTTTATAATCTCAAATAAAATTTTCTAATATTTTTTTCTAAGTTTTCCAGGTTTAAGGTTTTAATCTTTTATTATTTATTGTGCAGCAGTTTTGGAGAGCGAGGTGAGAAGCCCTGGATAAATAGTTGGATGGCAAGATCAGCACCGTGCAATGCTCTATTAAAAACTAATGAGTTCTTTCTTTTTCATATTACCACCGTTCTATCCTCTGGTGCTTAAAAATTAATAGCATGTGGGTTTATAAACCTTTGGCTGTTGATCAGCAAAATTGCTGATAAATATATTTTTAGAGATTGCACGGACAAGAAAGTCTGCATATAAATTTTCTCTTCAACCACCAGAAAGACCATAGCATCCATTTCAACTGAACATATTTTCCAGTGGTTTTTTTTTTTTTTTATGATATCAGGATAAAGAAAATTACACATCAACAAAACAAAATAAATCTATTTCAAACTGCAACTTTGAAAATTAATAGGAAAAGATGTTAATAAGACAAATGCTTAAGGAATAAAGGTAAATATTTCATTCCTATGAGGGTTTGAGAAAATAACAAATCATCGCAAATAATTTTTTTGTGGAATTAATGAGAACAAATTCAATAAGGGGAAAGGTACATTCTTCTCACTTCTTTTTTGAAAGTCTTAAGTCTCTGTATTTATTTCTGGTATTAAGTAGAATTGATTTGCGTGTGCCGGTGAAGTGTTCAATATGGACTCGGTTAGAAAATTAGGAAAACTGAAAGGGTCTGCCCCGTATTTAATGAGGAAAAAATAAAAAGCAGACACACTGAGAATCAGTACAAAATGTGAAGTCATAATGACATGGACTATTGAATATTATTCTTGTATATTTATACATTTGTGAATCCAACAGACATAGGAACGACGGCAGGAAAGCAGGAATGAGGGACAGCAGGTAGAAGAAGAGGAAGGATGGAAAAGAGGAAGGAGGGACAAAAAAAGAGGAAGGCGAATGATTACCGGTGAATGTATGATAAGAACTGAGTCAAATATAAATGGGATTTAAGTCCTATGCTGCTTCTTTAGCACAATTCTAGCTGTATTTTTTCCTCAGTGTTTACAAAATATCACATCTATCCTTTCAATATAAGTTTTATCCTTCCTCCTCTTAGACTGTGATTTTGAAAAGGATTTACTCTAATTTTGGATTATGTATGCCATTTGGACCTTCAATTTATTTGTGGCAGCAAGCACTCTGATGAGTGTACTGTTTGTCCTATAATTGCCGTCTTCCAGTGAGCGTTTTGTTCCATTATGATCTCCTAGAACATTTTATTCTCGAAAAGATGTGGCACAGGCTGATTCTTCATTTTAAAGATGCTCCTTTAACTTCTCCAGATTTTAAGATATTTTAAATTATCTTTTGAATAGTAAAAAGTGGGAAATGATTGAAACTGGGATACATTTTTAAATTCATATTGAATATTTCTACTTTTATTTTGAAAATGAGAATATATTATGGAAGGTAGCCCAACACAGACAACTCATTCCTGATATGCATTAATAATATAAATATGTGAATGGAAACATCTACAATTGAGTTGTAGAAACATAGAGTAATTCTGAGTGCTTTTTAGCAAACATATATATATATATATATATCATATATATAATATATATAATATATATAATATATATAATATATATAATATATATAATATCTTTCCTTATGCAGGTTTCATGATGAATGCAGTACTTCTGATTCTTACATAAAGACCATCAGGGATTTTTTTTTTTATAAGTAAAGAATAATGACTTTATCCGTTCTATGAAAGTTACATTGTTGTCCGCAAGCTATCTGTGATTTTTAGAAGTGAGCAATGAGTGATTAGGAGATTATGTATTTTATTTTAAGTATGTTGAAGTAATTTAAATTCTCATTAACATTGTATCAAGGCCCATGTGAAAATATCTTGTAAGAATTTACTACAGAAATAACTGTTTACAATGTTTACATGTAAAAAATGATCCAAGGTGACACACGGAGTAGCAGAACGGTTATAAATAAAGTTAGAGAGGTCAGAAAACATATTCTTCAACAAAATGTGGTTGACGAAAAAAAATTATAACAGGAACATATGACAATGCACTACGATTTAGATTTAAATACAGCTCTGGGCTTCCAGATTGCCAAGTCAAATAAGAGTACATTTTCCATTAAATGACAAAAGAAAACATACCAAATCATCTGACAAGAAAAGGTAGAGTATCACTATGCAAATAATATGGTAAATAATTCTGCTAGGAAGATGCCAGTTCTTTGTTTTTTCTTTGTTTTTTCCTTTCTTTCTTTTTTTCTTTTTTCTTTCTTTCTTTCTTTTTTTTGAAGAAGCCAATTCTTAAGACACAGGTTACAGAGACTTATGCAATTATATAGATAGAAATTACCTAGCTGTTTTTGAGAGGAGGAGGGAGTATTATTGTTTCCTGTGACTCCTGACTTTTCACATCCATTTACAAACTTATTACATGACAACATCACTAACAGTGGTGTGGGTGACACCTCCCACACTTCTAGGTGTCTGCCCAAAATGCTCTCCTCCCCTGCTACATTTAAGGGACTCCCAGACTTTATTTCTGAATGGAAGCTTTCCCTAAGCATCTAAGCTTGCTCAGAGCACCCCGGGAGGGCACTTTTCACTCTTGTGTTGTTATAGGTGATTTACTTCTCCTCACTAGACTACACACTTCCTGAAGGCACGGGGTATCGTAGTTAGTATTTTGTTCCCAGTATCTCACATGGTCTTTGACACCTGGTAGATGTTCAATACATCTTTGGAGGATGGGTGAATGGATGAATGGATGAATGAGTGAATTCAGGGCCATGCTGGGAGTCTTGTTACCAGTGGGTTTGGGTGAGCAAAGGAGTGAGGAGAAGTGACAGAGGAAAAGGCAGCTGTGTATGTGGGGGGGGCTGGTGTGTCTCAGCCCCGAGCTCAGATTTCACCTGCTTCCTTGAGCAGCTTCCCAGTCTTTAAAAGTCAGCCTGGATATTGACTCTTAGGAGTGGAATTTGGCAAAGGATGAGAAAAGGTTTTGTTTAATCGCATTTCCAGAGCTCAAGCTGCTGTTCTCCAGGGCTGACGGAGAGAACCAGTGAAAATCTTGATACAATTCTATTCTATGAAATGGATTTTTTTTCATGCATTCATTTGAAATAGTGGCTTTATCATACTTGCCTTTGGAGGAAGGCAATTTATATTTAGCAAGAACTGCTATTAATTAGTATTCATGGGCATAGCCTTTCTTTCTGTTTGTTCCGATGTTCCAAAATGGCAAGGAAAAAATGCCTGCCATTTAATTATATTAAATCAGATATGTGAACAACAGAATTCTGGCGTCAAGGACTATATTAGCAAATTGTGCCAATTAGAAACACCCAGCAAGTACCGTGCACTTTCCTTTTGCATTAATGGCTTTTAAATCGTATAGTGGCATAGTAACAAATACAGCTAGCGTGGTATGACTGTCACATTTTCCACACGTTCATTTTTAGCTACTTCGCCTTTTAAAGAAAACATACAGTATGCTGTAGGCCTACACATAAGATGCTTCCCGGAATATAAGAGATAATTATATGCTTAAGGAATAATATGCAAACATTCTCCTTTAGATAATTATGAACACTTATTTTTCCACGTGGGAAGCTAGCCAAGAAGTTAGACATGCTGCACTTTGGGAAGTCATCCATTCTTAATATGTGTAGCAGTACCCTATCGATACTACAAAAAGAAAGTTATCAAGTGTCATATGATCAAATGAACAGCCAAAATAAAAAGAAATTTTAAAACGACAATTAACATCCATCACACAGTGCCCTGTGAAAAAACAATCACACGAAGAAACAGAATCTGCTGTAACCATAAATGTTGGCAGTCATCAAAAATGTTCAATTTTTAATAGATTCTGAAGACATTTATGTATATCTTCCTTCTTTTCTAAATATATATTTAAAGTGATCGTTGATATGGTTTGATTAAAATTTATCCAGCTAGCTCTTTTTCTATTAGTTCCATTTATTCTTTTTTTTTTTTTTTTTAAAGATTTTATTTATTTATTTGACAGAGAGAGACACAGCGAGAGAGGGAACACAAGCAGGGGGGGAGTGGGAGAGGGAGAAGCAGGCTTCCCGCCGAGCAGGGAGCCCGATGTGGGACTCAATCCCAGGACCCTGGGATCATGACCTGAGCCGAAGGCAGACGCTTAACGACTGAGCCACCCAGGCGCCCAGTTCCATTTATTCTTTATTTCAAATTCTCTTTAATTTTTTTGCCTTCTCTGGGCTTGAGTTTTTTTATGATTCCACTTTATCTTCTTTACTGACTTATTACTTGTATATTTATAAAAATTGGTAGTTACCTTGGATTTCTCCTATATAGATGTGTGTGTGTGTGGGTGGGTGGAGGGTTATGTTCAGATAATACTATAGCATCTTACACGTCATTAGGATCTTATACCAGTGTATTTAGAATTCCTTCCCCTCATCTTTTGTCATACTGTGTTATGTATTTTAACTTTTACGTATGCTGTAAACACACAATACACTGTTACCATCTTTTGCTCTGGTCAATTACCATTAAAAAGTTAAAATTAATATAAAAGGGGCGCCTGGGTGGCTTAGTGGGTTAAGTGTCTGCCTTTGGCTCAGGTCATGATCCCGGGATCCTGGGACTGAGCCCAGAGTCCGGCTCCCTGCAGAGTCTGCTTTCCCTCTCCCCCCTCCCCTCCTCCTCCCCCTGCTTGGTTTGCACACGTGCACATGCCTGCTCTGTCTTTGTCAAATCAATAAAATCTTTTTTTAAAAAAGTTAAAATTAAGAAAAACACAAATTTAACTACCTTAATTTATTCCTTTTCCAATGCTCTTCATATCTGTGTAAATCTAAATTTCTTACATTCTTTCTGCCTGAAGAACTCCCTTAAACATTTCTTTTCCAGATAGTCTGCTAGCAATAAATTTACTCATTTTTCTTTGTTTGAGAAAATATTTATTTCTCTTTCATTTGTGGATGATACTTTACTGGGTATAGAGTTTTAGATTGGCACTCTTTCTTTTTTCTTCCAGTACTTGAAAGATATCACTCTACTGTACACCTTGCGGGGTGTCTGATGAGAAGTCTACTGTAATTCTTATTGTTTTTCTGTAAGCAGTGTGTCTCTTTCCCCTGATTTCAAGATTTTCTTCATCTTTGGATTTGAGCAATTTGAATATGATATGTAGAGTTGTTTCCTTCCCTCCTCCCCAGTCCCATGCTTCTCTGAGCTTCTTAACTCTGTAGTTTGGTGTCTTGTCATTGATTTTGGAAAATCTCAGTCATTGTTTTTTTTAAGTAATACTTGAGGCTGTTTGCTCTCTTCTTCCAGGATTCTAATTATTCATATGTTAGATTGTTTGATATCGTCCCACAGCTCATGGATGTTCCTTCTTTTTTTCACTTTTTCTCTTTGTGTTTCAAGTTGGGTACTTCTTATTGATTTATCTGTGAGTTCATGGATCTTTACTTGGTTGTATAAAGTGTGTGGAGTCGGTTGAAGGTAGTTTTCATCTCTGTTCTTGTGTTTTGTTTTGTTTTTTTTAATTTTATTTATTTGAGAGACAGAGAGGGAGAGAGAGCCGAGCAGGAGGAGGGGAAGAGGAACAAGTAGACCCCCCTCTGAATGTGGAGCCTGATGCCCAGCTGGATCCCAGGACCCGAGATCATGACCTGAGCCAAAGGCAGACAGATGCTGGACCGACTGAGCCACCCTGGTGCCCCTCTGTTCTTATGTTTCATATTTCTAGCATTTCCATTTGATTTTTATAGTTTCTATTTCTCTCATGAAAATATCTTTCCGATTTTTATGTGGTCCACTTTTTCATTAAGAGCCTTTAACATATTAATTATAGTTATTTTAAATTCTTTGGTATTTCCAACATCCATGTCATATCTGAGTGTGGTTCTGATGATTGCTTTGTCTTCTCAAAATTCTGCTTTTTTTGCATCATCACTTGCTTGGTAATTTTTTGTCAAAAACTGGACCTATTGTATAGAACAGTAGAGACTGAGGTATTAATTTTTTATACATGGATATGTGTATGCCTATTCTTATGCTAGGCTTTTAGCGGGGGAGGATTGTAATATGCTCAGGAGTTAGGCTGGGTTTGCAGTTTGTTGCACAGGCTTCGAACTCCTCCACTTAAGAGAGTGTGGAGAATCCCAAAGCTCTTTTTCTCATTATTTTCTCCCCAGAGAGAATATAGCCCTCCAGCTGCATCCCATTGTTATAATTACCAGATGCTGTTGGCACAGTGGTGGGAGGTGGGGAAGGAGGAAATGTTCTCTGATGTTCTGATTTAAGCCTTATCCTTAGGCAGGGCAAACCTGGGTCTCAGAGTGTTATGGCCTTCACAAGTACTCTTGCCCTTCCTTGCTCCAGCTAGGGTGCTTTCCTTAGTGCATGTTCCTGCTTCTTCCCCAGAGGTAGAACTTTATTTTCCCTGTTTCTTTTCTGTAGCTTGGATGGATTTCCAACCATGCCCTAAGAAGAGTTTTGTGGCTCTCATCCCTGCAGACTATCTTTCTAATAGAGGAGTTAGGGGAGATGGCTTTGGGTGGAGTTTTGGCAGTGCTGCTCTTCCCCTCCCCCAACAAGTGTCATGAGGGAAATTTTCTCAGAATTCTACACAATCTTGTCTGTGCGTACCTGGAGTGATTCATGGAGGAAAATATATTAGGGGGTGCAGACCCCTCTATATATACAGCCACAAATGACTTAATACTCTTCCATCAATATATATTTGGCCCTTAGTAATTCATTAAAAAATTTAGCTGACTCTTATTACTGGCTTGTATGGTATCTGGCGGCATTTGACCCAGGTGTGCAAATGCTTGGTTCTTTTTTATCCATGAAATTCCTGCCCTGAAGTGAACTTTTTCTGATAGATTTTTTAAAAAGTCATTAATTTCCAGTTTGGTAAATCTTCTTTTTTTTATTTTAAGGGTGAGATTAATGATCTTTACTGCTCTCTATATCACTGGAATGACACAGGAAATTTATCAATGTTTTTAGTTTATTTATTCTAGTGGTGGTATAGTAGTATCTCATTGACCTTTTCAGTTGCATTTTTCTTTTTTTTTTTCAGTTGCATTTTTCTGATGGCGAATGATATTGAACATCTTTTTATGTGGTTGTCAGCCATTTGCATACTTGGAGTGTAGTTGAAAGAGTTTATGCTCAAGATTTTTTACATATTGCCTAATTGGGTTGTTAGTCTATTTATTATTGATTTGTAAGAGCTCGTTACATATTTTGGATACAAGTCTGTCATACAGATTCATTGAAAATATTTTCTCCTTAGATGTGGCTTGCCTTTTTATTTTTTAATTGTGTCTTTTGATAAAGAAATTTTTTATTTTTGTGAAGTTCAATTTATCAATTTTGTATGGTTGTTGTTTTCCTTTTTCTTTAAAAAATATCATTGCCTACTCCAATAACAAAAAGTTCTCTTATTTTTTCTTGTAGGAGCTTTGTGATTTTAGATTTCATGTTTTCAACTCTGTGATCCAACTCAAATCAATTTTTGTGTGTGGTACAATGTAGGAGTCAAGGTTCAACTTTTTCCCCTAAATATTTATGTAGTTGTTTCTAGCACCATTGGCTGAAAAGTCTATTCCTTCTCCCGTTGAATTATGTTGATCCCTTTGTTGAAAATCAGTTGGCCACATTTATGTGTTTCTACTGCTCTACTCCATTAATTATTCTTTCCATTAATACATTTGTCCATCCTTAAGCCAGTACCATCAAAGATGATTACTATAGCTTGATTGTATGTCTTTGTTTTTCTTTAACGGTGTTTTGAAGTTGGATGGTGTTTTACACTGTGCTGAGAAGGTACTAGAGTTGGATTCATAAGACTCAGAGTCTTATTATCTGTTTCAATTTCACTGGCTAAGAAATGAAATCAAGACTTTTAAACCTAAGCCCTTCTACCTTCTCTTTTTCTATCTTTTCTTTATTTTCTTTTTCACCTTTTATTTATTTAAAATTAAAAATATAATATCCACTTTGCCTACACATCACATAAAAATGTTTTGAAACATCATTGCTCTATATAGAGTTATAAGGAGTTTTGTATTTACACTGTGTAAAAAGTCCTCTGCACCTCTTAAGAATCATCAGATTTTTTTTTTAATTCTTGATTTTGACTTAAAGACAAGGAGAGTCAGGGACACAAAGCCATAGCAGAAATGACTGTTGTATTTCAATTAAAATGGGGCCTCTTTTCTTCTCATCCCCCAAAACCTCTATCTAGAGTCAGGCAAAAACCCAATTAGTTATTAATTGATGTGCATTAAAATTCATTAACTCTGCATGTGAGGTCTGGGCTATAATTAACTGTCTTTCTTACCTTTTGTTCTGAAATCTCTAGGTAAAAGATCCCATTCTAATCAGAAAGAGGGAAACAGTTTTACTGCCTGCAGTTCGTTAGAAGTAAGGTCTTCAGAAGGCTGGGGTCTCAGTGCCCAAAATGTCTCATCATAACCAAGAGATGATGTTTATTTTCCTCAGTGAAGTTTATCTTTGACATACTTGAAAAGGGAAAAAATGTGTAATAGTTTACAACGTTCTGATCGTATGACAGTCCCACTTTAAATTACACTTTGTATATGTCTTCAGCCAAATAAAAATTCATATGCAAACTTAAGATCCAAAGAAATATCCCCTGAATGTGAGGTTTCTAATAGTTTGAAAATGATCAATTTTAAACTAAATATATTGAAACTGTATATTATCTTAAAAGATACCTTACAAATGCATGTTAGACAAAGTAAATTATCTCAGACTCAACTGAAGTAAACATTTTCCTAAATAGCTTGCCCTCTAGCTTGCCAGCATGCTATTTAGACAGATTTACAGTAAGAGTTATATTGGAGCTTTGGTACCCATCTGCAAAAATAACAAAAAAGTAACTATTATTCCTTATGATTTCAAGTTCCTTAAAAGTTGGGTATGAGGAGAATTATGCACAGACTTTATTTAAGTGAAGATCTTAATCCATTTTGCAGTGGATTCCATCCATGGGTAGAGTCAAAACAAAGAAAATCATAAAATTTAGAGAAAACCATTAAGAACTCTAATCTCTCTACTTCTCCACTCTTTAAATCGGACAACTGGAGCTCTATGATTTAAATGACTTTCCCAAAGCCGTAACTCTGGTAAGTGCCAGAATTATAGGACACACTTGTTTTCTATCTAGTTCGTAACCAGTTATCTCCAGGACATAATGAACTTAACTTGTAATTCGTGCTTGAATCTGAAAATTATCATACCAAAAAAAAAAAAAAAAAAAAACCCACAAATAATCTGATTTAAAAAATGGGCAGAGGACCTGAATAGACATTTTTCCAAAGAACACATGCAAATGACCAACAGAAACAAGAAAATATGCTCAACACCACTAATCATTAGGAAACTGCAAATTAAAACCATATTGAAATATTACTTTACACCTGTCAGAAAGGCTAGTATCAAAAAGACAAGAAATAACAAGTATTGGTGAGGATGTGGAGAAAAGGTAACCCTGTGCACTGTTGGTAGGAATGTAAATTGGTGCAATCACTGTGGAAAAGAGTAAGGAGTTTCCTCAAAAAGTTAAAAGTAGAAAAACCATACAATGTAGTAATTCCACTCCTGAGTATTTACCCAAAGAAAATGAAAACACTAATTCAAAAAGATATGCACCCCTGTGTTTATTGCTGCATTATTTAGAATAGCTGAGATATGGAAGTAACTCAAGTGTTCATTGACAGATGAATGGATAAAGATATGATATATAGGTGGAATATTAGTCAGCCATAAAAATTTTGCCATTTGCAGCAACATGGATGGACCTTGAGGGTATTATGCTAAGTGAAATAAGTCAGACACAGAAAAACCCATACCATATGATTTCACTTATGTATAGAATCTAAAAACCAAAACAAATGAACAAACAAACAGAAACAGAATCATAAATAAAGAGAACAAACTGGTGGTTGCCAGAAGGGAGAGAGTTGAGAGGATAGGTACAATAAGTGAAGGGGATTAGGAGATATAAAATTCCAGTTATAAAATAATTAATTACTGGGATGAGAAGTACAGAATAGGGATTATCATCAATAATTTTGTGATAACTTCTGTGGTGACATATGGTAATCACTTATCATTGTGAGCATGGAGTAATGTATAGAATGCCAAGTCACTGCGTTGTATACCTGAAACTAATATAACATTGACATCATTTAACTTCAATAAACAAAACAAAACTTTTCCATATTAATTAATACTACCCCATCCATCTGGTTGTTCATTCCCAAATTAAGTCATTCTTAACATCTTATTCACTCTCTACATGCAGCCCTTTAGCACATCCTCTCAATTCTTCTTCCAAACTATATTTTGTGTTCATCCCCTTTATTTCTTCTCCACTGCTATCATTCTAAGCCAAATCACTTACATCTCTCACCTGAATTACTTGGGAGCCTGATATTTGATGTTCTTGGAAACTCTTTCCCCTTTATAATTTTCTATGTAACAGAGAGAGATACATTTTAAAATGTAAATCTCAGTCTATTGCTCATATCACTTCCCTGCTTAATGACCTTCAATGATTTTCCACTACATTTAGAATAAAACCCAAATTTTCACCATAATCTCCAAGACTCTATGTGATCTCAATCTTGTTTATTTGTTTGATTTCACTATCTGTCACTCTCCTCTCTACTAACTACATTCCAGCCATAAAATTTGGGTTTCAGCTTTTTTTTTTTTAAAGATTTAATTTATTTATTTGACAGAGAGATAGTGAGAGAGGAAACACAAGCAGGGGGAGTGGAAGAGGGAGAAGCAGGTTTCCTGCTGAGCAGGGAGCCTGATGCGGGGCTCCATCCCAGGACCCTGGGATCATGACCTGAGCCGAAGGCAGACGCTTAATGACTGAGCCACCCAGGCGCCCCTGGGTTTCAGCTTCTTAAACAAGTCAACCATCCTTTACCTTTGCCCCCAAAATATATTCCTGAAGATTGGGAGTTTAAAAAATATAGAGAAAGAGAGTTACTGGTGTACCATGTATTTTTCCAACCACCTCTTGAGAAGGGGATTCCTTCTCTAGCCTCCAAGCCAAGTAGTTTCAGAAACCTACTCAGAGTTCTCAGTGTGGTGCAGGAGAGGATGAAGAACATAACTCCGTAACTTTCACCTGAAGATGTCTGACAGTTGGTGACCTGATAGTGGAGAAGTAAAGAACATTATAAGAGGAGAAACCTGGGCTTCCATTGATGGAAGGTTAGTGTGAATTTTTCCAGGAGGCTAAGTGAGCCCTTAGGAAAGGGCAGAACTTGAAATTGATCCCTGTCTGGAGGGCAAGGTATCCCCAGTAGACAGTCTTTATGTATCTGATGGATTGCTGAAAGCCAGAGGCTAAAGGGCTGTCATGACATTCAGCTGGAAAGAACATTCCTTGGACCAGGAAACCCTTAGTGAATGGTTAACAGCAGGAATGGTGCTATGGACTGAATGATATCCCTCCAAAATTCATCTATTGAAGCTCTAATCCCAAATGTAATGGTACTTGGAGATGGAGCCTTTGGGATATAATGAGGTTTAGATGAGATAATGAAGATGAGTTCTAATGATGGGAGTAATGCTCTTTTAGAGAGAGACACCAGAAAATCACTTTCTTTCTCTCTCTCTGTTTTTTATTTATTTTTTATTTTATTTTTTTAAGATTTATTTATTTGAGAGCGAGAGAGAGAGAGCACAAGAAGGGGGGAAGGTCAGAGGGAGAAGCAGACTCCCTGCTGAGCAGGGAGCCCGATGTGGGACTCGATCCTGAGACTCCAGGATCATGACCTGAGCCGAAGGCAGTCGCTTAACCAACTGAGCCACCCAGGCACCCACTCTCTCTGTTTTTTATTTTATTTTATTTTTTTTAAATTTAATTTTTATTTTTTTTTTAAAGATTTTATTTATTTATTTGAGAGACAGTGAGAGAGAGAGCACAAGAGGGGGGAGCGGGAGAGGGAGAAGCAGACTCCCTGCTGAGCGGGGAGCCCGATGCGGGACTCGATCCCGGAACTCCAGGATCATGACCTGAGCCGAAGGCAGTCGCTTAACCAACTGAGCCACCCAGGTGCCCTCTCTCTGTTTTTTAAATGAAAGAAATGACTTTGAAAATTATGTGTACATAATAAACGAGATTACTAATGGGACATGTATGAAGGCATTAAAATGGGAGAACTTAGAATGGAACCTGGAAAAACACTCATGTGTAAGGGAGTAGAAGAAGAGGATCTAGTGGAAATCAAGAAGGAGCACGAAAAGATGTTCAGCATCACTCATCGTCAGGGAAATACAAGTCAAAACCACGATGAGATAGCGCCTCACACCTGTCCAGAATGGCTAAAATTAACAACACAAGCAACAACAGGTGTTGGTGAGGATGTGGAGAAAGGGGAACCCTCTTGCACTGTTGGTCGGAATGCAAACTGGCGCAGCCACTCTGGAAAACAGTAGGGAGGTTCCCCAAAAAGTTAAAAATAGAACTACCCTACAACCAGCAATTGTGCTACTAGGTATTCACCCAAAGGATACAAAAATACAGATTCAAAGGGGTACATGGCAGCACTATCAACAATAGTGCAATATTTCCACAGCAAACTATGCAGAGCCCAAAAGACCATTGACTGATGAATATATAAAGAAAAGGTGGTATACATACATACAATGGAATATTACCCAGCTATCAAAAAGAATGAAATCTTGCCATTTGTAATGACGTGGATGGAGCTAGAGTGTATTATGCTAAGCAAAATAAGTCAGTTAGAGAAAGACAAATACTGTATGATTTCACTCACACGTAGAATTTAAGAAACAAAACATATGGGAGGGGGGAAAAGAGAGAGGTAAGCAAACCATAAGAGACTCTTAACAATAGAAAACAAACTGAGGATTGATGGAGGGAGGTGGGTGGGGGATGGCCTAAATGGATGATGGGTATTAAAGAGGGCACTTGTGATGAACACTGGGTATTATATGTAAGTGATGAATCACTGAATTCACTCTGGAAACCTATATTGCACTGTATGTTAACTAACTAGAACTTAAATAAAAATTTGAAAGAAAAAAAAGAAGGAACAGACATAAAGGGAAAGAAAACCTAGAAATACAGTGTCATGGAAGTCAAATGAGAGGAGTCTGTTAAGGGAGTAGACAATGGTCAAATTTTGCAAAGAGATTGACAGTAATGAGGAATGAAAAAGACCAGAGGTTCCAAAGTTGTTGTGTTTTAATTCCCATATTTAGAAAATAAAGATAGTTAAGATGTTGCTAAACAAACAAAATGAAACCAAATAATACAAAACACCAAGCATTACTTCTAGCAAATCCAGATTTTTAAGAAGGGAATAATAAAGATTTAAATTATCTTATGCACCCTAGAGAATCATATTGGGCTAGTGTGCTGTGAAACTCAGAGTTGTGTTTTTTTCTTTTTTTACATTGTTTTAAGTTTTCTCCAATTTTAAAGAGTTATCCCCAGGATTTGGTAACCGAATATGTGGTGAATTTTTAAACATCATGTGAAATTGCCCACCTTTGCCAAAAGTTTTAATAAACTAGTAAGAATAAAGTCCTTTCTTTATATGTGACTATAACTGGGATTTTAAAGCCAGGGGAACCTTGCATGTCATCTAGTTTTGCAGATGAGGAAACCAAAGTTCAGAGAAGTCAGGCCCACTCAAGGTCACTTAGATAGTTATTGGCAGAAATGGGAATAGAAATTAAGTTTCACGACACCTCTTGAAGGGCATATTTTCACTATATCTCACTGGTGCTTCTTAAAAATTAGTGACTGGAAAGTAGAAAATGAGCATTAGTGACGGGATGAAGCCCAAGCAGATGCTCTGGTGAGGTAAAGCTTATGGCACGGAGCAGAGACACAATTAACAGATACTGTTGGATTTTCCATGGAGGAAGTGAATTTTATGACTCATAACAAAACCCCACAAAGGAGAATTCTGGCAGTTTCAGGTCAACTTTCAACAGCCCTTGCTTGAGACCCAGCTTGCTTAATGGGCTGAGCTACCCTGGGTCCTCCTGGGGCTCATTAGATAAATGATGACGGTCTTTAGACCTTGAGATTTGGAGCCGAAGCTGCTTGTGCTGCAAGAGGCAGACCAGCAATGACTGTTAATATTAAAGAGCAATAGATCATTGGGATTTGAATTAGGGGAAGCAATGCCAGTTCTCTTTTGAGGACACAGATACATGCAAGGCTTGGGATATATGTACGTTGTCAACTTCTTTTAACCATGGAAACTGGAATCAGCAAATTCATATGTGAACTATACCTCCTCATGGTTTTGCTTCTTAATTCTGGGTCACACCAATAAAGTATCACTTTCTACCCATTGGCTAAGAGATACATGTTGCATTAAAATAAAGCATATAGTAAAAATGGGAGAGTTATTTGCTTCTCTGAGTAGTACAAATCATGATGGGACTCCCGCATAATCTAACTCACACCTCTACAGGGCAGGTAAACCCCACATAATTAACTCAGGCAGCCCTTCTCATGGCTGCTACCAATTTAACACTCAAACCAAATTTGTGGTTTTCTTCTCAAGATCTCTAGGCCTTCTGGGAAACTGAATAGTAAAATTTTTTAATGGGAAAAGTCTTCAAAATATATAAATATGTAAATAAATGAAGGCATCTTTCACCAGTCTCATGGGCTCGTAGCCTCGTCATTGGTGGTAAGAAGATGTTCTGGTCCTGTGAAGGCAGAAGAGTAACTTCGAGTTTGCTGTCTATGTGGATGATATTTCAGAGTTTAACCAGTTGAAGGAAGTTCTGCTGAACTTACTTCACTATCAGTGATGCCTTTGAGGTTGGGTGTGCTTGACTGAATTTTCTTTTGCCCTCAGAGGGTTTCTCCTCAAAGGGGGGCTGCACTAGCCTGTTAGAAAAACTATGCAAGTGATGATAATTCCGGGCAGGGATCATTTCTTGTAAAAGGCTCTGGGGAACTTGGATTGTTCAGTGTTTAGTTTTCATCTGAAGATGGGACTTAGTGAAAATGATAAGATGGGGCTTAGCCTTGCTGGCTTTGTGAGGGCTGGGAGCATGCACTAAATCTGCTGACAACTCCTACCTTTTAGTTATGTAAATCTCTCAATGAACAGCGTAATCAATCACGAGTTTGCTGCCTATATTAACTTCTAATTTTCACTCTGTTGGGGTATTTTCACAGCGGACTGGAATCAATATTTTGTTCTGCCAGGACTAAACACTAAAGAGTGGTGCATACAGACCCTATAATTCATTTAAAAATATGAATCCTACAATCTCCCTCCACTCACGATTGTTTTTAAAAACTCTCAGGACATTATTTCCTCTTGAGGGATAGATCCTATATTAGCAATCTTGAAGGGGAAAAAAGTTTTATTGTGGGAGGAGCTTTGAAAACGTAAGCTCAACAAATTCCTTAAAAATGTAAATCTATGGTTATCCTTTTTATTTTCCTAATCGTGAGTTTTCCAACACTGCCTATAATTTCTTCTTCCTTTGTTAAGCAGGAAAGAGCAAGCTAAAGTCAGAACACAAGCAAAGTGATGAAGGCCATAGTTTCTCATGAGTTGCTATCAAAATACACCCATTCATTTCTCTTTGATAGCTTTTCTGCACTCTCCACTATTTCTGAATCTGGAAGTTTGAGGATAGAGAAGAGATCAGATGGATTTGGTGGCTGAAGTAAAAAGGCAGGACAGCTGTGGGCATGAGCTTGCCATGGATGGCCAAGCAGGGAGCTCTGGAACAATGGCTTCTGTTCTATGCTCTGTTACTGTCTGGTGGCATGTCCTCACTCTCTTCCCCACTTACAGCCTAGTTGCTATAAAAAAATGATGTTAAATTGTTGACTCGTGTTGATTGCTCTTCTAATTTCCCAACTTGTAAGTTATATTCTATGAGAGGTAACCCCAGAAAGTCATCCATTTGGAATATGTCATGTGGTATGGTGGGAAGGAAGGAAAGGGAGAGAGGAAAGGTGGGTAGTGCATTCACTCCATGATTCTTTGTGAAATTAAATTGCTGCCAACATGTGTCACTCTGACAGATTCCTAAGCAGATTTTAAAGCTTCTTAGAGATGTTTAAGAGGCTGCATTAGCCAGCAGCTGTGAAGATCACCAGTGAGCTGCTGAATGATTCTCTGCCTAAATTGGTCATAAGCCCAGATAACAGAAAGATGGGAAATAGATACAACAGGGAGTTTTCCCCCCTACCTCTATGACTCCTTAGGGATTATTGAGATACCCCGTGAAGACAGAGAAGGTGTGTGGGGCATATTATTCTTATCATTACTGTCTACAAATGATGAACAGCCCCAAATGACAATGTCCTTGGACATCGGAAGGAAAAAGGGCAAATTTATAAAGTGTCTTTTCAGCCCAGTAAAGGAATGCCATTGCCCAGCATTTAAAAAAGTAACAACCACAAGTAATAAATATTGGTTATACCAAACATGCAGAATTCAGAGGCTGCACGTAACTGCCTGGAAAGCAAAAAAAAAGTTTTCTTCTTTTCTGAAATCAGTGACCCCCAAACTCTGTCGTTAGTAACAATAATTAAAAGGTGCTCTAGGAGGGAATGGATGGATGATTGCCACTAAGAGGCACATTCTCATTAATTTATTACCAATTTTTAACTTTGCTTCATTAGGACATGTCTGTTGAAGGCCATTTAGGACTCCCGGGATTTGCCTGCACTTCACGTTGCCTCCATATTGGTTCCAGGAAAGGAGGATCATTTCAGTTTGTTGTTCTCCATGGACCTATATGTACAGGGAGGTGGAAGGGGACCTACTGCCTTGTAAATCTTCCAATCAAGGAAGGGGTCAACTTCTTTAGGATGTTCTTGGGACTGACTGAGTAGGCTATTAGGAGTTAGTTCTGGGCAACAATCACTAGCTAAGCAAATTGTGAAGCCGTCTGCATGTCATTTAGGTTTCTGCCTCAGCAAGAAGTATAAATAAAATTCAACCCTATCCCAGGTAAATTAGAAACCTGGTCTCGAAGATTCTGAAAGCACCTTAGGCTTAAGTTCCATCAGTATCTTTTGCTCGGTGTTTCCGGCTGATACACACTTTCTGAAGATTGCCTCCTGGGAGAGGGCGAGCTCTCCTAGATGTCTGATCTTAGAACCACACAGCAGGTGTCACCATAGCTGATAGTAGATGGTTCATCTTAGAGATGTTCTCTACATGAACTCACTGAGCAGAGGACCTTTTTCTTTTTAAAATACTCTTAGTCAAATGCATTATTCCTATCATCTCTCTGCCTTAGGGCTAAACATCTAGATCTTTGTCTCTTGGTTTCCCCATGGATATCTCTTGTGATGTGCTATAAAGACATGAACTGAACTATCCCAGACTTGGGCTACCACCAAGGAGACTGGAATTAGGCATTCACTGGCTGTCTTGTAGCATAATTCACTAGAGCTTGTCTTTGTCTCCTATGGAACAGCAAATGACATACCAAATGCCCTTGAACTTTATTTGAAAGGATCAACTATTTAGGAGTCTCTAGGGTGACATTTTCCCCATCATTATCATTGCTTTCATCTCCCCAAAGCCTAACACAAAACCTGGTATAAAGCTGACCCTGAGTAAATGAATAATTGAATAAAGTGTTTGTTCGTATCATGAATGCAGTGACCTTTTATAGTCTTTTCCCCACAATGTTAGGTATAGAAAATCTGACCCAAGATCATCTGAAGTAAATTTTTGAAAAAGAGCTGGAAATTATATTTGCTTTGGTCATATAAGTAAAGGAAAGTATTGCTTTCTTTAATTGGGTGGAAGACTTGGAATTCTGGATTATGCTTTTAGGTACTTTTTAAACAAAGCAATTAAAGACAAGAGAACACCCAAATTACCGTGATAAAAATAAATGTGCAAAATGAATCCATTATCTAATACTCATAGAGCACTGTTTACCAATAATTAACAAATCCAACTGATATTAAGAACTTAGCCCCCTCTAATGGAGCAGGCCACAGGGAAATATCAAAGAAGTGCTAACAGCTGGCTTGTTAATATTCTCAGTCTTTTTTCTTTTACAAGAGAAAACAAATGGGAAAGCACAGAAGCAATTACACAGTAGTCCTGTTTACGATAAACCATGAGAAGTAAAAGTACTGGCTGGATTGATAGCGTTACCATATTTCAGATCATAAATTCCTACACTGGCTGCAGGAATATAAAATACTACCAGATTAAGAAGTACTAATATATAAGCAGATGACTTTATTCTTTAGTAAATACTAAGAGAAAGACCCAGCCACAGATCCTAATGGGGAGGAGCATTTATCTCATTAAATCACCACCACAGGCCATCTGTTTTCAAGTCAAATCCACATGAAGGGACCCTTCAGATAGCAAAAAGACCATAGAGAATGCCAACTTTCACCTTGCTCTCATGTTTTGTGTTTTATATCTTAGTTTATTTTAAGCCACTGTGAATGTAGTTATTTGAACAGGTAAAAAATAAAAACTAAATACAGAGCTAATCCTTTCAAGAGGTTGCTATCCAATCCTTTGGATTTTTTCTGCCTTCCTCACTCCCTCCTGGATACGCAAATCACGTCTCATCTCAAAGGTCAATTGGTTGAAGAAGGCTTCCCTGACTTTTAGACATGGAAAGCTCCCTGGCCATATATAGTGCGTGTCGTTTGGGTCATCATACTCATCATATGTAAGTTTCCAGGGTGCTAAAACACCATTTATCTTTGGCATAGTTCCATTCTTTTCAGTACTCAGTGGAGTGCCTAGCACATGATGGATATTCAATCCGTATTTATTAAATGAGTGAACAAATGAATTAATGAAAAGCTTACATGGTAAAGATATAATTGTTCCAGCATGGCCCTAAACTAAGTAGAGATTTTTAGATAACATTTTAGAGGTATCACCTGGAAGGATACACTTAAGAAACTTTTTAATCAGGAGAACTTTATACTTATTAGGTCTAGAATACATATCCTATATTAGGTAATGGGTCTCAAACCCGTGTCTATCTAAGTAGCACCCAACTTATTTAATGTGTGTGTGTGTGTGTGTGTGTGTGTGCGCTTTGCAGGTGAAGAGGGCGGTTAGATGCCCCTACAGCTTCTTGCATTAACATGCTTAAATGCCCAGAGGAACATTTGTAGAAGATATTATTCCCTGAGTCACTGTAAGCTCTAGTTCTAAGAAACTACTTGGGTCTCCTGAAAATTTAGATTCAGTTTTAAACCAGAAGATAATCTAACTAGTTATTATTCATCAGGAACTCATTCTTTGGTTCTTCTTATTCCAGCATCTTGAAGTAATCATTTTCCCAATCATATTAGACTATCTCCCCCCACACAACAACTTACACTGGGACTCAGGACTCATGCCGAAGGAGTCTAACGATATATGGAAATATTTGAGGATATTATAGCCCAGCAAATAAAATTTAAAGCAAAAGATTAGTAAAATCCAATTTTACTAAATGGAGAAGCATTATGATTTAGTACCTTATACTTTGTGTAGTAATCAAACTATTTCAGTTTAAGTATGTCTGAAACAAGTATATAAAAACCAAAATTAATGTTCACACACCTTCATGAATACCAAATGCTAAATGGCTTAGACAGTAAAATAAGACAAAGAAGGAAAAAATAGGCTTAAAATATCATTAACCTTTACTTCAATTTCACTATTTGGAGTAGAGGGGTCTCTTGACATTATTTCAAGCTTTTAGCTGTTTTGGTTTTGAACAGTGATAGTCTAGTGAATTATGAACCTGCTGTAAACTATCTTATTAGCCTTGTTTTGAAATAAGTATGCCTTTATATTTAATGGTACAATGTTGAACTTGAAAATGTTTTGGGGTTTTTAAATTGCTCCTCAGGTTATTTTTATTTAATTTCAAGAAAAATAAAACCCTAAACTTCATAAATACTTCATTTTTGTTTTCATGAATACATGTGTGTGACAAGTGCCCTTTGTTTCATCTTCATTTTTTGTTTATGTATATTTGTACAAACAATAATTCTTATTTTGTTTCATCATATTTCTGACTTTTTTCTTAGTTTAGATTTCAAAGTAGGTAAATGTAATCAAAGATATTGGAAATAAGGGTTAAATTTAAGCCTACTTTTCAAGGAAAATAATTACATCTTTTCCTTGTGTCTATTTTCAATATATAATATTAACATGGATCCAGCATTTTAAAAAAAATAGTGCTTCCAATTTATACTGTAGCATGAGAAATTGCTAGGTATATAGACCCAAGCTTCTATTCTACTCAAGCTAATATTCTTCATATTAAATGCCTAATGACTTCTAGAGAAAAATTGCATTGTATCACAGCATCTTTGCACTTAAAACACTATCTACTGGGAATATGTTATAGCAATACAGTATAATTAACTTCAGTATGATTTAAACTTGTTTCTCTTATTACTAATGAAAGTTTTGGTATCCCAATATACATTATATCATGATAATCTTTTAATCAAATTCAGGAAGGCTGGAGGAAGGAAGTGTTTGCATAGCTATGGGTTGAAGGGTTTTAGAATGGATATACCAGAAAGAAAAAAGGAGGAAGCCATTCGAATGTTTAAAATATTGATAAAAGGGTGAAATGTGTTGCTGAAGAGAGAAGGAAGCAAATTTAGGAAGACTTGATGGATTAGGTAAGTGTCTCCATTAAGTTCAAGGCCTAATGTAATAGAGTAATAGAGTGAAAACTGAATGACTAAGAGTATTGTCAAAGTGGGCCAATTAAATTAAATTTTCAAGGGTGGAGCAGCTCCCAGGATGGTTAGGTAAGGTAAAAATCAAGAGAATGTGCTGTGGAAATGGAGAAGAGATACCCAAACTTTGAGACTACTTAATTGACAAAGTAGTGACCAAATTGGTGGGAACATTTGGGGTCTGAGGGTACCTGTGATCTAGATGCCACAGTTATCAGTGAATTGGTCAAAAGGCACTTGAATGTAGGCAAAACTTCAGCGGGGTAGAAGGCAATAGGCAGATAGCCAGAGCTCAGAGAGGAGAGACTTTAGCTCCGGGGAGTCGGAACAATGAATCCATGATCTAAAAGCCACAGTGAAGAATTGTAGAAAGCCAGTTTTGTTTTTGTTGTTGTTTTCACAGAGAAAAAGCAGGCTCCATTGTGAAAACTGCAAAGAAGTGAGGCTTCTTTAGGGATGAGCCAAGTTTCCATAGTGGAAAGAAAGTGGAAGGAACACTGTGTGAAGAAAATGAGAGAACACAAGCTAGCAGATACTGATGATATTCCACTCAGATTCCATCTAATCCTTTTTACTGGTTTTGTGAGCTCCCCCCACCCCATCCACGTCCCCGTCCCTGTACCATCACCACCATAGTTCAGTAGCCTGGCCTTTGTAGGGTTTCTGGATTTACAAATAAAAATATAGAATGGCCAATTAAGTTGGAATTTCAGGTAGACAACAAATATATATGTTTTTTAGTATGAGTTTGTTCCATGCAGTGTTTGAGCCATACTTATACTAAAGAGAATTTGTTGTTTATCTGAAATTCAAATTTAATAGGATGTCCTGTATTTTATCTGGCAACCTTTTAAGGGGAACAGACTTGTAGGTATAATTTAGGCTCCAGAGCTCCTGTGTGGGATCAAGTGAGGCTAAATCTTTGCCTGAAGGTGGATCCCTGCTTGACTTCTACCCTCTCCCTGCCCTCCTCCCCTCACTCCCTTCCAGGTCTCTGCTGGTACCATAGTGAGTCACTTACACATGATTCCTTGTCTCAGGTTTGCTTCTGTGGCATACGAATTATGACGAGGACTTTATTTAAAGAGAAACCGAGTATAAGAGTGAAAGAGTTTGTAAGGAGGTCAGCAATGGGACCATGACTCAGGAAGAAGGCAAAAGGAAGGAACCACCCCCGCCCCCGCCACCCCACCACCTCTAGTTTTACAGATGAGGAAATTGTCACTTAGAAAAGTTCCTTAACTTGCCAGGCTAGTACAGTTAGAAAGTGGCCTTGCTGAGGATCAAATATAAACGATCTGATGCCAAAGCCTTTGCCCATGTCTGCACACAATACTCCTTAAGGCAGAGGAATAGGCATGTAAGTGCCTTGACAATATACCACCACGTGCCATCTGCACAGTGAACAATACACACATGTTAAAGCAATGAGCCCGGTTTATATTTTATGTGGTGCCTCTGAGAAACAGAGATCAGAGTGATGAATGGAATGGACTGACCTCAGGGTCCGAGGCCTGAAAGAAACACTTTGGTAAAACTGTTAGGACCCAGAGCTAGGATGCTTCTGGGTGCTTCCTGAGGGTGGAAGTCCCTGGCAGCCTCTCCGTCATGCCCTGGGAGCTGGAAGAGAAATCAGCTTTCCAAATGCCCTTAATGGCAGAACATACACAAGCTCTCAGAGAAGTTTCCAGTATGAATCACATATATGCTTATAGGCACACTTTTCTCCCTTATTATTTAAACTTTCATTAGGAAACATGTTCCGGGTTAAAAAACACAAACATTTTTAGGTGAAAACATGAGGACGTTATTTTAAAATATAGTTACTTACTTAAAGATTTATGTGATGCTCTCTTTGTGGTTTTTTTTTTTTTTACTATGACCTATTTTTCTTTTGTTCTCATTAACACACATTCCTTAAATATGAAATATTCATGATATTTAATAAATAATAATAGTGTTTTTCAATTGGAGATTAAAAGTTTGGAGAATGTGTGGCTGGGGAATGTGAAATATATCTTTGGCATTTGGACAGCCGTGGCTCCAAAATTTGGAGTTAAAAGGCAAGCAAAGAATGTTTTATTGCCAGTATCTAAAACAAATTTTATTGGAAACTTTTATGTTTGTAGGTTTGAGTAGTTTTTATAGTGAGGAGTTCTGAAAACTGCCATAAAATTTTGCTTTGGGGGTTATGATTACATTTGTATCTTTTCCAAACTTATATAAATAAAGAAGACAGTTTTTACTGTGAACGCTTAAAAGGTTAGAGATGTATTTGGTCTGTGATGAACCCTTTATAGGTTTGATGTTACAGGAATTTATTTTAAAAATATCAATAAAAATACAACTTTAGAGGTCCTGATAAAGAAATTGCAGGAAACTTGATGTTGAAGTTTCCATTCAAATAGACTCACTAAAGATAATTTAATTAATTTATTGTACTATGCAAAGTATCTTTAATATTAGCTGATGCTACAATTTTACATGGTCGTGATATGTGGTTTACAATGGTTTTTGTTTTTGTTTTTGTTTTTTTGATGGCTAGGCAGTAATAAGAGGTGGATTTTTTTCTTGCTAGAGCTGTTTAAGCATAGGCTGGACAATCACGTAGTTGGGAAATTATAGAGGAAATCAACACATCTTAGAGGAGACCAGATGAACCTTAAAATCCTCTTCCAAACCTGACACTGTGATTTTTAATCTGTAAGGGGCATAATTTAACAAAAATAATATGGAAACATACCCCTTTCTCCTTTTCCTTCATACCAGAGGTTTTATCCTACAAAAACACATTCTGTAGCAGAGAGCAAAAGAGGAGGTAGAAGGAAGAAAGAGAGGGAGGAAATATTTGCAGTATAAATCATGTATTACACACGATTTAAAACAACTATGTAAAGAAGAAAGTATTTCCTCATTTTCTAAGTGAGGTAACTGAGTTAATGTGGAGCTAGAATCCAAACCTGAGTGTCCTTGATACCCTGACAGTTACTTCCCTAATTTATCAATTTTTAAATTTTACTACTTAGAATGCAAGGTGAGGTGAAAAGTGAGAAAGTGACTGTCTATCATATATAATAATATATAATAGATAATATGGGCTTGGGCTTCAAAGGCAATTGTCTCGATATTTCTGGGTGAGTCAACCAACAAATATCTATTGGGCACATATTATGTGTCAGATACTCTACTGGACACTGTAGATTCTGCAGTAAACAAAGCAAATAGAGTGCTTGCCCTTAGAAAGCTTGCCTTCTAGTGGAGGAGGAGACCAACAATACACATAAATAAGACAATTCCAAGCCTTGATAAGTGCTTTGAAAAAAAAATTCACGCAAAACAACAGCAACGACAACAAAAACCCCCTAAATTTGGTTTGGGTAAGAGTGGAAGGGGCTGAGGATGGGCAGAAAGGTTGAATATAGTTTGTGGAGAGCACTAAAAGCCATGCTAATGAATTTGGGCTTGACCTTGCAGGTGGTGGGGGATCCAATATGAATTTTTTTTCTAGAAAATTACATGAATAAATTTGTGTTTTAGACAGTTTCCGCTACGGATGGTGTAGAGACTGGAATGGAAAGGAAAGACACAGAACACAGGAAGAAGAAGGAGGCTCTTCTGGTAGTTCAGGAAATGGTGATGACATTACCAAGCTAATGAGGACAGATTGCGAACTGTTAGTGAAATCTACGACCCAGTATTGGTGACTAGCTCTAAAGAAGGAGGGAGGCGATGAGCTGTATGGTGGCTGGGCTTGCTCATCTTGGATGCAAAGATAGCTCTCTTAGTTTAGAGAGATGAAGGACA
Source organism: Phoca vitulina (assembly GCF_004348235.1). NCBI lineage: Eukaryota > Metazoa > Chordata > Mammalia > Carnivora > Phocidae > Phoca > Phoca vitulina. The sequence goes on along the minus strand of NW_022589706.1, from coordinate 58,822,026 downwards.
TAGGAGGGGGCTGGAAGAGGAATAAGATGTTTTCCCACAGATTATAAATTAGGTTTTTGGACAAATTGAACTTAAGGTAATTGTGGCATCGTCTAAGTTGATTTTTTTCAGTAGGCATCTGGAAATATACCATTTTCCTCACAGCAGTTGGGTTGAAATAAAAATTAGGAAGTTAGCAACTAGATGTGTTAATTGAAGCTATGCTATAAGAATGGATTAACGATGTTACAAAATTTGGGGGAAATGGATGTTGGGTATACATTAAGAAATATTGGTGATTAACATGCTTTTTTCCCCGAGTAATATCTTTAGAAGCTAATATAATAAGCACCAAAACTACTTAAAAAATACAGACAACAAAGGAAATTTCCCTGGAGTGTGCCCTCCTCTTTGCTTCCCTGTTCCCACCTGTCTCTTTCATTCTCTCTGTCTTCCACATGTACTTGGTTCTAACAGCATTTTAAGAGATTCTCAGCCTTTTCATTTTCTTTGTGGTAAAGATGACTCTTAATTGAAGAAAATTAAGTCAGAGGAAGAAGAATGCCCTAGCATCAACCTTGTACAGATGAATAGGAAGGTTAGCATGGTATACTGGAAAGAGCAGGAAATATGTTGCTAAAAAGCCTGGGTTTCCAGCCCAGCATTTCGACTCACTATCATATGAGCTAGGTCATGGACATTAACCCCTTTGAATTTCTGTATACACTTCACAGGATTGTAACAAGTATCAAATGAAATGATACATGTAGATGTGTTATGTACAGGGCTGTACAGATACTAGGTTTTCATCTACTGTCTGGCTTACTCAATAAATGTTTGTTGAGTGAATGATCACCTCTATTAAGGATTCTTGGATCTACTCCTATAAATCTGTCAGTCTCCATAAAATTGTTTCTTTAAGCATTTATAGCTGCCAGGATTTCTGGCCTTCAGTATGTTTTTAATACAGTCTTTTATTTTTTTTGTTGCATTGGCTTTATCTTAAATAACAAATGTATTAAATTATTATATGTGTATCATATAATTAGTATTAAATTATGCTAACAATAATACTAATTTGTTTCGATTATCCCCTTTCAAAATGATCTTGATTTCTCTTTTTCTGTAAATCTTTTTCATTCACTTTTCAACTATATACAAAGAACATAAAAATATTTAAAATACTCTATAAAACTAAACATAAAGTTATAGCAACCAGAGAAGGCTATCATTTAGTTACGTTTTCGTTCAGCCATGATTTTTATATTGCCTACTAAATTGTATTTACTTCTAACATTTTTTTCTTACTGTAAAATATTCAAAATTGACCTGGAAACTTGTCTTAAAAACTTGAAACTTAAACACCGTGATTATTTCTTAGACCCTGTTCCAGACCTCTGCGTATAATTGTATGATTTCTGAGGGGCATGCACTCCAGTCTGCAGCTTGCTTTTTCTAGGAGATTCAGTAAAGCTCCATTCCATGCTATGGCAAGAGATTTGGGTAGATTGCAGTCCAAATCTAGTACAAATAAACTGTGGAGATTAATGATAGTGAAAACATAATACTAGACTATAAGCTTTATGAAAACAAAGGCAATGTCAGATATTTTTAATATATTTTCAAGATCTAGCAGAGAAGTGACTCATAAAAGCTAATGTTGAACTAATAAATGGTGTGTGAAGCAAGTTTTAAGTTATGATTTCATAAATATTGTTTCATGCAATTAAGAATTTCTTTCTTTAATAAATTAGAAAGCATGTAATTTTTGTCCCCTGGCTTCTGGCTGGTCCTTCAACATACCCAGCTTGTTCTTATTTTGGAAACCTTAACTTGAATAATTTTTTCTGAATGGAATTCTCTTCCCCTCATAGACCTTTATATAGTTTGTTCCCTAACTTTATTCAGATCTCTCCTCAGCTGTCCTTCAGAGGGTCATTCCTTGACCACCTCATTTGGGTTTTTTTCTGCCTTGTCCCTAATTATTAGTCTCTGTCTTCTTTTCCTAATATATATATATATATATATATATATATATATATATATGATTTATTTATTTATTTAGAGAAAGAGCGTGTGAATGGGGATGGGATGGGAGGAGGACAGAGAGAAAATCCTCAGGCAGACTCCCCACTGAGTGGGGAGCTGGATGCAGGGCTCAATCCCAGGACCCTGAGATCATGACCTAAGCTGAAATCAAGAGTCAGCCGCTTAACCGACTGAGCCACCCAGGTGCCCCTTTTCCTAATATATTTTTATTTATAGTATTTATTGTTACTGGAAATTAACCATTTCTTTGTACATTTGCATATTATTGCCCCACCACCACCACTCACACACACAGACACACACAGACATACACAGACACACACACACACACTGGGTTATAAGGTTTATACAGGCAGGGATCTTGTTTGTAGAGATCACTGCTATATCCCCGAAGCTTAGAAGAGTGCCTGAAAAATATTAGGTGTTCAATAAAAGATCTGTTGACTTGATAAATGAATTTCTGATATTTATATTTGGTTTATCTCCCAGGAATCCTGGAAGATCTTTGAGAGTAGAAATTAAATCATACATCCTACTAATCCATGGTAAGGTTCAAGTTACTGAGTAAATACTTAAATGTACCATTTACTGGGGACTTGTTGTAAGCCAGGCACATGGATTTTCTCACTCAGTCTTTGAAACAACTTTCTGGCGTGGTTATTATTATCCCATTTTGATGGTAAGGAAACTAACACACAGAAAATTTAAGTCATTACCTCAAAATCATTCAGTTATCAAGTGGCAAGGCTGGCATTTAAACCCCATTTAAACACAAAACCCTATGCTTTCTGTAGAATTCTCCAGAATGGAAACATACTGAATTCTGTTTCTATTTTATGATCCAACAGCAAAATTTTCCACAGCCCACCTAAAACTAAACCTGCAATTCAACCCTGTACTCAACAATTTGGCCTGATGTAAATGCTCTCATATTGGAAACATATTTTCCAGCCCCCAAAACTAACTCTCAGGCTCCAAACATAACCTCCGTGGATGGAAGGGCCTCCCAATTTTTTTTCTGTTATGATTCTTTCATCCAGAACATTTTACTACCATATCTTAGCACCTGAGTGAATGTTATCAGTTTCATACCTCCCCAGGTGACGTCATTTATACAACTTAAGTTCATTAGAATCTGTGTTACATATATGCTAAGTATAAAGTGATTTCATGGACAACAAAAGTTGTGTAACCATTACTGACAAAAATAAATACCAAATATTTCAGTACAGAATTGGACCCCAGTATATGAAATGAAGGAGAGAGCTGTCAAAGGAAACTTGCACCAGATGTTAAACAGGTGGGGTAGACTATTGGGGCGAGCAAGAGAGAGTGAACTCAACTCCCTCGAAACAAAATTCAGGAGAAATTTTAAGAGCTGAGGTGAGCTAGTGGAAAAGTACTGGAGGACATTAGGTGGGAGGTTGGTCAATGTCATTAGGTCACCTACAGGCAGGGATGTTAATAGAAGTTAGGCTCCTACCGTCCCACAGAGACTGGCAGATAGGGGCACTGTCTTTCTTGATCAAAGTTCAAGCAAGATGCTTCCTGGGTTCTGGAGAAAGACATTCCCAGGTTGTGAAACTGTCAAGAGGTTGGGAGAAGATTTACATCTCAAAGGGGCAGAGAAAGAATTTACAATATAAATTTTCTAATATAAGTCCTATAAGAAAAGGGAGATCCGGGGCTTAGAGTCAGGAAGAAAACTGTCTAAAGTTGAGTCGAGCTGTGGGAAATAGTAAGACCCCCTTGCTCGGTATAAACAGGTGGTCATCAATGTATAACAAACATTTTTGTCCATAGACTTGGATAATAATTGTGCCTAGCTAATATCAATAAATAGCTTTGGATTTTTCTCTTGAGTCTGCCTTGTAGTGTGATAATTACTGCAGTTTATCAGAGGAGTTGTCATGAAGCATAAAATAAAGGACCCTTTTGTCTATTTTAGAGATTACTATCTAGTGAGGGCTTTTGGGGAGATAATTCCCCCAATTTATTAACTAACCCAAAGGGCCAATTCTAGAGTGGGAATTCCAGATCTTCCTTATGACAGGTCTGTGGGTAGAAAAGATTATTTCTTTTTCTTTTTTTTTAAAGATTTTATTTATTTATTTGACAGAGAGAGACACAGCGAGAGAAGGAACACAAGCAGGGGCAGTGGGAGAGGGAGAAGCAGGCTTCCCGCGGAGCAGGGAGCCCGATGCGGGGCTCCAGAGCTCGATCCCAGGACCCTGGGATCATGATCTGAGCCGAAAGCAGACGCTTAACGGCTGAGCCACCCAGGCACCCCTAGAAAGGATTATTTCAAAGAGTTAAACTTTACATGCTTCAGAAAACAGCATTGGTTATGGTATTTAATAGCTGTGTTCCTGAATGGTATATGAGTATAGAAATTTTGCAATGGACTTCTATTTTAAATCTGATAAAATTTATTCATTCAACAAGTATGTATTGAGCACGTTATGTACTATGTGCCAGATACACTTCTGAACATTGGGGATTCATTAATGAACGAAAATGCCTGCCTTTCTGGAGCATGTATTCCCGGTTGGGGGGTGGGAGGGAGACAGTAAACAATAAATGTAACACATAAGTAAATTATAGAGTATATTAGACAGTGGTGAGTGCTAAAGCAGGTAAAAGGGACTGAAAGGGCAAAGGGTAGAGCAGGGACAGGTTATCACATTAAACAGGGTTTTCAGGGCAAGCCTCATTGAGTAGGTGAAATTGAGCGAAAACGTGGAGGGAGTTAATCCTGAAGACATCTGAGGGAAGAGTGTTCTCAGCAAAGGGAACAGCAGTGCCCTGTCCCATAGCTGGGAGCATGCCTGGTGTTCCTGGAACAGCAGAAGTTCAGTGTGGCTACAACCCGGTGATGAAAGGGGCCGGGTAGTAAAGTCAGAAGGGGAGTGGTGAAATCTTTTTTTTTGAAAACTGCATACACTCTGGGGGGCAAAGGATGAAGCTAGGGGAACAGTTAGGTGGTTATTAAAGTAAATCACCTTTTAAAGCAATTGCACATTACAAAAGCAAATACTATTTTGCATGTGGATTACTTCATAAATTATACATTTTATTAGTTCAAGTTTTGTTGAATACTGTGTTTGTATAAAAGCTCACCTATAATTTCAAAATGTTGATGAAAACAGCAAATTAACTTACAATGAGACAAAAATTGATCACCCAAATAATAAAAACAGTTTATTTATTTATAGAAGATTTTAGTGATTTCTTTCACTTCTTACCTAATTGATTGTCATCCTATTAGCGTCCAAACAGACTTTGGTTGTTTAACTACCATAATCTTATGAAAATGATATATACCTCAGTCTCCCAAACAAGGCTTTTCTTTGAATAGCACTATACTGTTATCCCAAGAAAAGTAGAGTCATCAATATTTTCCAGACATTTGGATAGAATGCTTAGCATCTATTGATACCATCCTATGCACACTATCTTTGACTTGGTAATGTGAGGACCAATTCTAAATCCATATATTTATTATTTTTCTTAGATATCCATGGGATCTTTATATCAAACACATTAATTTCAGAGAATCTTGTGAAATCAGAAAGATGTATTTACATGAACTCAGGGTGTCTACCAATTCTATGATTCAATGACCCTAGTGGACAAGGCACCATTTTTATCGGAGATATATGCAATGGAATGCAAGTGAAAATTATACTCTGGCTATTTTCTGTTTTTAATTATCTTAGAAAACAAAACAAGAAACAAAACTATTTCCATATTCTGCCAAGTATTGGTTGTCACCTACTTGAAAAAGGAGTAATTTTACCTAAAGAATTGACATAACCATAAGAAACGCCCCTACCCAGTTAATGTCAAATACTCTATTTTGTCCATTGATGCGTGGTTCAAAAATTCTTTCACAATACAAAGAGAAATTAGAAAATTTTTAGATCCAGCTTTATTAATTTGGAGTTTCATTCTGTAGCTCTGATTTATTTCCTATAGTCAATATCTCCCTGCTTTAGATACTTAAAAATTTGACTTTTGTGCATATTTAAAGTGAGACTTTTGATATCCAAATAATACTGTGATCTTCAAAGTCTAATAGTTTTTTTATTGACTGCATTACTTCCTTACATATAATTTTAAATACATTTAGTTAGATCCCTTTACTCTCTAGAACAGTAGCCCTTAATCTCCAGTATGTACGTGAAGAAGAACATATTTAAAATGCAGCTTCTTGGTCTCATCTGACCCCTAAACCCAGGAATAGTAAGATTAAGAAGCCAGGGAGCTATATTTTTAACAACGTTCCTGTTGATTCTGATATAGTTCCACACAGCAAAAGCAGCACTTTAAAATAAATCAACTATTGAGACATAATATACATGCAATAAAATATGCATATTTTATACAGTCTCATGAGTTTTGAAAATGCATAAACTGCATACAAACCATCCCAATCAAGATATAGAACATTTGTATTACCCTGTAAAATTACATTGCACCCCACCCCAGGCAACCAGCAATCTGATTTCACTCACTATAAAATAATGTTGCTTTTTCTAGAATATCACATAAATGGAATCTTGCAGTATGTATACTTGTGTCTGTCTTCTTGTTTAACATAATAATTTTGAGCTTTATCCATGTTCTAATGTGCATTTGTAGTTTGTTCCTTTTTATGGCTGAGTAGTATTCCATTATATGTGTATACCATAATTTGTTATTCATTCAGCTCTTTAAGGACATTTTTGTGGTTGTACTTTTAGGGTATTATGACTGAAGTTACTATAAACATTTGTATACAAGTCTTTATTTAAACATAAGATTTTATTTTTCTTAGAAAAATATGCAAGAGTGAATTGCTGGGCTAAATAAATACTAAATCTTTATTTAACTTTATTAGAAACTGGAAGACTGTTTTCCAAAATGATTGTATCATTTTACATTCTCACCTGCAAAATAGGAAAGTTTCAGTTGTTCTATATCCTCCATCAACACTTGGTGGTTAGTCTTTTTAATTAGACATTGCAGTATAGTTGAAATGTTATTATAGTGTGGTTTTAATTTGCATTTTCTTGATGGTTAATGATGCTGAACATCTTTTCATGTGTTTATTAATTATTTGTGTATTTTCTTTTTTGAATTATCTATTCAAGTCTTCTGCTCATGTTTTAATTGGGTTGTCAAACTTCTTATTGCATTGTAGGAGTTCTTTATGTACCCTAAATACAAGTTCTTTATGTATCCTAAATACAAGTTCTTTGTCAGATATATGTATACCAAATATTTTTTCACAATGTATCTCTATTTTTTCTCAATGGTGTTGTCTCTTGATACATCAATCCTTTTATTATTAAGTAATCATGAATTCTACCTTTTGAGTATATATATATATATATATATATATATATTCAGCTTTTGTATTGGATGGTATTTCATTTCTCTTTTTTTTCCAACCAACCTGTCTCTTTATATTTTAACTATCTTGTAGATACCATATAGTTAGGTCTTGTTCTTTATATAATCTTATAAACTTTGTTTTTTAAATGAATATTTTAAAATATTTAAAATATTTAAAAATGAAATATTTATTTCATTCATATTTAATGTAGTTATTTGTATAGTTAGAATTTGTTAAATTTTTTTTGAGATGACTTGTCAGAATTCCAAGGGATTAGCCAAACACAACTTGACAGGGCTCAAAGGTCAAATGTCTTCCTCGCAAATCTCATCAAGATTTTAGGATTTGTTATGGTAGGTCTGAAGTAATCTTTTTTCTGAATGAGTTTGGTACTTAATCCTAAATTCTGGCTTTTCTAGCATCTTAGCTAGATACTTGGGGGTTTTAACAAAGTCTATCCACTCTGGCTGGGCTGGGACTCTAGAATCTCCCATCATTGTTTGACTTCAGTATCCCCATTCTATTCCCAACCCCATTAAGGCAACTTTCTGGTAAACCTTGTGCAGTCTCATCATGTACATGTCAGGTCCAACTCTTGGCCATGAGCTATGAGAAGTCCCATCCAGACTTTGGGGTCCTCCACTCCTACTCTGTGGAACCACCTTTCTACAGTTGCCCTGCTATGCCAAATCTAATCATTTCATCAGTCCCAAAGTGTGGTTTTTGCCTCCTCAGCTTGTCAGGCCATGGGCTCCAGAGAGTCCTATGCAATGGTGGGGAAATTAACCATATGAAGAGAACAGACTGAAGATGGGGCTCACTCTATGAGTTTCCCTTCTTTCAGAGATCATAGTCTTTTACAGCCTATTGTTTCCTACCTAAAAACAGTTACCCTTATATAGCACAGTTTTATAATTGCTTATGTGGGAAAGGCTAGATTACTACTCTCTCATAGAACAAAGTAGACTTCTGAGAATAATAATTTTTAACCTTTTAGGACATTTCGATAATATGCTGAAAGCTATAAACTTGTTTCTGCAGCATTAACAGATACATTATTTAGATCATCTCTAGCCTATATTTCGACCATATAGTCAAAGGGGAAGAAGTGGAGATTAGAAGGAGTGCTTCTGTTAATTTTTACTTACATCTTAAGTAATTTAAATAATGAGCAACTTGTTGTATACAATTTTCTGATATTTTAATTATGCATCACACCCCTAATTATTGAAAAAGGACTTCGTCACATTTACATGAAGTCATCTTTGTTAGATATTTAAATTACAACCCTTGTTTTCTTTTTTCTGGCATTTTCCTTTATAGCATTAATCATTTCATTACCATGAAATATTGTGAGTCAACTTCTTTTTTTTTCTTAAAATTTATTTATTTGCGAGAGTGTGTGTGGAAGAGGAGGGGCAGAGGGAAAGAGAGAATCTCAAATTTCAAGCTGACTCCCCACTGGGGGTGGGGGGCCCAAGGAGGGCTTCAATTTGACAACCCTGAGATCATGACCTGAGCCGAAATCAAGAGTTGGACGCTTACCCGGCTGAGCCACCCAGATGCCCCTGTGAGCCAACTTCTTTTAAGTAAGTCTGTAATATTTAGTTACAGTGAGATTTTATTGTATTTTATTTTAACCAAACCCAGGAGTCCCTTCCATTTAACTTATGAGTTTATGACATTTATCATTGTAATAACATTTTCATTTAACTTTGCTGTCCTATTTTACTCTTTTGTGTAACAGTTTTTTCCTTAATTTATTATTTATGCTTAGTTATTTTGAATAATTAGGGAAAGGTATAGCACTGTCTTTAATTCTAGTAGTGGTTACTTTTATAAACTTATATAATAGTGATAAAACATATTTCTTAATCTATCACCCTTAGAAATGAGGCAGTATCTAATGAATACCAATTGTGAAATATCAATAAATTAGCACACTTATAAACATTTTCATTCACTCCCTCTTTTTACTGTTTCCCAAGTTTTGTTAATATGCTCTGAGACTTTTTCCTCCAATCAATTTTAGCAAAATATTATTATAATTTGTTACATGGTTGCCTCAATGATAGCCTTAGGTCCATGTTTAGAGATTCAATGATTCTTGCCACCCCTTTCATACCACACTTCATGGTTGGTTAATTTACACCTCAAGGTAAATTGAGAACTTCGGGCAATGTGCCAGGAACTAGGAATTCAGCAATGGGTAGGATAGCCACTAACTATGCTCCCTAACAGCAGTTCTCAGTATAGTAAGTGGAATTTCCAAATGAGGAAAGAAAAGTTGCTTCCCTTTTTTGTACTTTCAAAAATGTTCATTTAAAAAACTTTCATATCATTCTTTTACTTTTCATTGATATCTCATTTGATAGTAGGAACCCCTATGGGCACTCTAGTTTCATTATTTCATTTGTGTTTCGAGGCATACATACTTGACATTTTAAATTTTTATTCTATTTAATTCTCACGGCTTCACAAGCAGCTCTTTGGTTTACCTCTGAGTAAAACATTTCCCCTGTCTCGTCTGCTTCATTCACCCTCACATATTTGTTTTGAACATTTGAAATTGTGCTTGTTCAATGGTGTGTGAGTTTGAAATGCCAGGGGAAATAATTGGACAATGAAACCTACTCAAAGTTTAAAATCTTAATTATGTTTCTAATGTTCTATCAGTTGTCAGAAGCCCGCTATGTTGAATCCTAAACAGTTATCAGGAAGTTCGTGTGTCTTAAAAAGTATCCTGGGAATGAATTTTTAAAGCATGTCTCAACTCATTTCCTTTCAGATCTCTTTCCATTCACAAATCATTACCATTGTCTTTCCAAGTTTCTGGTGAGAAAGAAATCCCTGAGAGATACAATGAAAAAAAAAAAGTATCTAAATTGTCAGATGGAGTAACAGGGAAGTTCTAAAAGGTAGAATTTTGTTTCCTTTCTAGATCAGGAGTTCCCTGCCATTCAGTGGTGGTCTATGAAGTTATTTCACTAATTTATTCCTTTGTAAAATGATAGGAGGAGAAAGAAAAGGTTACAGCAGTCACCCTTAAATCACTACCCTGAAAATTCAAGAAGCTATCATGGTCTGGGTGAGCCCACCTGCAAAGAATTTTGGGAAGAAGGACACCTGAGCTGCCTTCAACAGAATTTTTTTTTTTTTTAAAGATTTTATTTATTCATTTGAGACACAGAGATACAGAGAGAGAGAGAGAGAGAGAGCATGAGCAGGGGGAGAGGCAGAGGGAGAGGGATAAACTCCCTGCTGAGCCAGGAGCCCGATATGGGGCTTGATCCCAGGACCCTGGGATCATGACCTGAGCCGAAGGCAGACGCTTAACCATCTGAGACACCCAGGTGCCCCAGAATATTTTTTTTTCTTAAAGAATTCTATGATATAATCTTCTTCAGAAAAACTTTATTTTATGTATCTGAGAACTTCATAATGTGATTAGTACATAAAAGACCTTATTATGTCTTGTGTAATATAATAAAGTTTTATTTTATTTATTATTTATTTAAAAAATTTGTATTGACTACCTTTTCCCAAACTTTAATCACTTCTTTTCTCCACAAAACATTTAATAAGAGTTTGTTGTTTTTATTGTTATCCTAGGAAGTACAGTTTGAAAACCTTGCCTAGGAAAATGCTTCTCATGAAGCCTAAGACTTTGATATTTAATAGTTTCAAAGGAATAAAGAGGGTGACAGAAACTCATTTTATTTTATACTTGACCAACTGGAACACACTAACACACTTACATCCATACAGAAAGATGCTTCATTGAAAAATTCTCTCTCTACACTTAGACTTAACTCTAGGAATAGGATGAATATGTGGCTCCTTGTCCCCCAAATATTAACTTCATTCCTATTATTCCCAAATATTAACACCTTCTGTATCAGTTTAATGCATAAAAATGAAACCTCATTTAAACTAATATTATTGGTTATAAGTTCACTCTAAAGTATTAAATATTTAGGGGCACCTGGGTGGCTCAGTCGATTAAGCATCTGCCTTCGGCTCAGGTCATGATCCCAGCGTCCTGGGATTGAGCCTCACATCAGACTCTCTGCTCAGCGGGAAGCCTGCTTCTCCCTCTCCCACTCCCCCTGCTTGTGTTCCCTCTCTCGCTGTCTCTCTCTCTGTCAAATAAATAAATAAAATCTTTAAAAATAAATAAATTAATTAAATAAAGTTATTTATATACATATATATATATAAATATTTAAAAATTCCTTAATTCCAAATGGATTCCTTAAGTTGAAAGGCAGAATGGAACAGAGTTAGTAAAATCATGAGTGAAGTGAACAACTTTTTTGAGACTCGGAAGAGGAAGTTTCTTCAAGACAGAGGTTGAGGGACTGGAACAAAGATAACATTTCCTGACTTGACAGTTTGGTCTACCCATTACCCACTCTAGCTGTGCTACATAAAATCATTCTCAAATGCACATTTCTAAAGTGATTTCAGAAAAGAACATACCAACTCTTATTCAATGGTATTATGTGACAAATGCAACTTTGTACCCTTGTCAGCATTAAGTGTTAAAAATTTTTTTTTAATGCTTGCTAGTTTTATGCAGAAAAATCGCTCATTATTTGTTCATTAGAAGTTCTTTATTAGTAAGGTGAAATATTTTTAATTTTTCTGTGAATTATATTTCTATCATATCATGCAACATATGTTGGCTATGAAGGGTCTGATGATGTCATCTGTAATAATTCTGTCCCTTTATTTCACTTCCATCCTTTCAATTGTTTTGCTTTATGAACATATTCAGTGAGAATGAGGTATAAATAAAACCGATCAGTTTTTTGCCTTCTCTCAGTAATCCTAAGGGATGATTTGATGATAAAGTTGCTCAAAACTATGATGAGAATACAATGGAAGATTGTTTATACATTCTATTTACCATGCTGTTTTTAATTTGGCTAAACACCACAAATGTCAGAAAATAAAGATGCTTGCTATCACCTTTATTAGTTAACAATTTAAAACAGCTAGTCATTTTGTTATACCAAGAAAAGGAAGTTATGTAAAGTTATTAGAAACAGCAGATAAAAAAGGTCATTTTAAAATCTAAAGACAACTGTTGTAATAGAATCTATAGATTACCCCAAATTTTTGGGAGATCTTGGATTGTTTATATCAACTGTATTATGGAATAAAATAGCTATCTTCCCTACTGAAAAGCTACAGTTTATCATCTTTCTCCTTGTACTGAAATCTAGATGAAATCCAGGTGAATTATTTTACATAGAAAGCAAATTCTAATTTCTAGATATTCAGGGAATAGGTGCTCAGTCTTATTGATGGAAAGCCTCACCAGTGGAAATGAGTTTCATATAATAAAAATTTTACCAAATTTTTACCAAATTTAACAAACTTGTAACCTAGTTTTTAAATAATGTTTAAAAAAAACAAGATTGGTAGTTAGATACATTTGGTACACTGTTTCTTACACTGATGGTTTAGGTATGTGGCCGCTTTTTGGATTTGTCTGAATAGTCAAAATATCCCATACTAGAGATAAAGACCTAAAGAGGAAGGAGGAAGAAATGGGAAGGACTGTTGCAATTGATGAGGGGTTTGTAATGTATGGAAATGAGAAGGATAGAGACAGCTAATGATACCAATGGCTAGAATTTATACTTATTATTTGCCAAGCATTGCACTTAAGTGCTTCCCCCAAAAGTATAGGTTTCCACTTTCAAAACAGATTTGTATGGCAGCTGTTATTTTTAATCCCCAATGATGTGAATAAGAACTGAGGCTTAGAGAAGTGAAACCTCTTTCCCAAGATCAAGGAGTTTAGCAGCAGAGATAGAGTCAGCACATAAACTTATATGAATTAGAAACTTGGACTTTTTTTTTTTAAAGATTTTGTTTATTTGACAGAGCAAGACACAGCGAGACAGGGAACACAAGCAGGGGCAGTGGGAGAGGGAGAAGCAGGCTTCCAGCTCCGCAGAGAGCCTGATATGGGGCTCGATTCCAGGACCCTGGGATCATGACCTGAGCCGAAGGCAGAAGCTTAACAACTGAGTCACCCAGGCACCCCAGAAACTTGAACTTTTGTTTTGTTTTGTTTCTTTCTTTCCTTTCTTACTTACTAAAAGTGATATATGTACCTAATTTAAACATTCAAATAGTTTAATGAGACATAAAAAAAAAAAATCAGCCACCTTATTTCTGAAATCCCACACACCACATCAGATGCAATACACTTAATTCTTTTACCTGTGTCTTTTGGTCATTTACCCCAGTATGTCTAAATATCAAAGGTTTTACTGTGAATTTTTGTAAATCAAGTTTACTGAGCTCTAATATATCACAAGATGGGTTTAGATAAATGTGTTCATCCATGTAATCACTCTAATCAAGAGATAGTCATTATCATCATGCCAGAAAGTTCCCTGGGTTCTCCTTTTCAGTCAACCCTTCCACCCACCCTGACCCAAGGCACTGACGTAATTTTTATCAACATAAATTTATATACATTAGTTTTATTTCTCAGAACATCATGTATAGTATATTCTTTATGTATCTGGCTGCTTTTGGCTCAGCAAAATAATCTGGAAATGCATCCATGTTGTTGCATGTATCGGCACTTAGTAACACTCCCTTTGATAGATACGCCACAAGTTATTTCTAATATTTGGCCATTAAGACTTAATTTACCATGAATATTTGTGCACAAGTCTTTGTGTGGACATATGTTTTTATTTCTTTGTAGTAGAATGAGGTAAGTGTATGTTTAACTTGATAAGAAACTGCTAAAACATTTTCCCAAATTGTACCATTCACATTTTCACTAATGGTGTATGAGACTTCCAGTTACACTTTCCCACTGACATTTATTTTTGTCAGTATTTTTATTTTAGCTATTCTCTTGGATCTGTAGTTATATCTCATTATGGTTTTACATCTTCCTGAAGGGTAATGATTTTGAGCATCTATTCATGAGTTTATTGGCTATTCATATATTTTCTTGTGGGAAATACCTCTTGAAGTCCTTGCCCATATTCCACTGGTATTTTTTTTCTTCTTATTTTTGAGTTGTAGGAATCATGAACATAGTTTTTGTATGTATTTTGTCAGACATATTTACTGCAACTATTTTCTCTCAAAGTGTGATTTGCCTCATTATTTTCTTAATTATGTCTTTTGAAAAACAATTTGTTGAAGTCCAATTTATCAATTTTAATCCTATCATGAGTGCTTTTTATTTTCTAAGAAGTATTTGCCTATGTGAAGGGCATAAAGTTTCTCTACTCTGCTTTCATTTAGAAGTTTTATGGATTTAGATTTTTCATTTAGAACCACGATTCAGGGGTGCCCGGGTGGCTCAGTTGGTTAAGCAGCCGACTCTTGGCTTCAGCTCAGAACATGATGTCAGGGTCGAGGGATCCAGCCCTATGTCGGGCTCCACTCAGCATGGAGTCTGCTTGAGACTCTCTCCCTCTCTCCCTTCCCCCACTCACACACACACACACACACACACACACACACACTGTCTCTCTCTTTCTGAAATAAATGAATAAAATCTTAAAAAAAGAACTGTGATTCATTTCAAGTTAATTTTTGTGTGTAGGGTCAAGGATTGTTATTTTTGAACTGATATTCAAATGATCAAACATCATTTGTTTGAAAAGCTACCTTTTCCATGAAATTACTTTGGCACCTTTGTTAAAAATCAATTGACCATGTATGTATAGATCTCTTTCTGGAATCTCTTTTTTGATCCATTAATCAATTTTTAAAATTTTTATATGTATAGCACACATAGTTATTATAGCTTTATATTAAGTCTTAAAATCATGTAGGGTAGGCCCTACAGTCCTTTTTATCTTCTTCAAAGTTATTTTACTTATTCTAGGTTTCTTATTCCACTATTTTTTAATTTCCATTTTAGATATTATGTATTGACCACTTAATTCTCAAGATGAGAGGTTAGCTATTTTCTTCTTTCCCCATTGTAATTTTGTCCAAATTTTTGGTTAAGTCAGTATTCAATTTATTGCTTGGTTATTATAGAGATATAATATTACTTATAGATGATTCATATGATATATAATCATTTACATTCTCTTTCTTGTAAAAAAGGTTTTTTGTAAAATTTTTGTTTTTCTTGGCGTTGGTATTTGCCTTATACTGCTGTTTGTTTAACCTTAGATATAGCTATCTCCAATTCTTCTCTACCTCTATACCAGAAATTCAAATCTCTTTGAAAAATGTTCAAATGTATTGTTAGCACTTCATCAACTTCTGTCTTAATAATAATGTTTTCTCTCTAAGCTCGATATACAGTTGTCATCCCAGAATTTAGCACCATAATCTGGTAATCCTCTTAATTTATATCCTGTATTAGATTAAGATTTTCAGTTTCTTGCATCCTGTATCTTCCTTTTACTTAGTATGGAACACATCCTCCAGTGGCTAAGAAAATATGCATAGCAGCTTAATTTTTTGAGAAATTTTGCGCTTGAATAATGTATTTTTCCTCAACTGACATTGTAAGTGGATGTAAAGTTATAGGTTAGAATCATTTTTTCCTCAGAATTTTTAACTATTGCTTTATTTTCTTTTAGCTTCCCATGTTTCTGTTGGGAGGTTTAATGTACTTTTGAGTCCAGATCCTTTTATGAGTGAGTGTGTCTGTATGTTTGTGAGTGTGCATGCAAAGAGGCATCTGTGCCATTATCCAAACAGAATGTTGTGTGTGCATATACACACATACGTTTGAATGCTTTTAAGTTATTTTCATTCTCATTCATCTAAAATTTCATGATAACATTCCTTAGTGTGTGTCTATTTTATGTACTGTGCTAGGTACTTTTGGCACACT
Source organism: Phoca vitulina (assembly GCF_004348235.1). Classification (NCBI taxonomy): domain Eukaryota; kingdom Metazoa; phylum Chordata; class Mammalia; order Carnivora; family Phocidae; genus Phoca; species Phoca vitulina. The sequence continues at coordinate 58,805,770 of NW_022589706.1, read as the reverse complement.
TTCAATTTAGACACTTATGCTCTTCAGTTTGGGGATATTTTATGGAATTTTAAACGTAAATATCTTGTTTTGTTTTCCCCATTTTTTTTCTTTCAGAAAATCTATTATTCAGGTACTGGATTTCTAGACCAGTTTTTCTGCTTTTCTAATATCTCCTATATTTTATATCATAGTGATTTTATTTTAATTTCTGGATATTTGCTCAAAGTTATCATCCTATGTTTTTTTCTTTTCTTGATTTTTTTGTTGTGGTAAAAAACACAACATAAAATTTATCGTCATAACCATTTTTAAGTGTATAGTACAGTAGTGTTAACTAAGGCACATCGTAGTGCAACGTATCTACAGAAGTGTTGCATCTTGCAATACTGAAACTCTATACCTTTTGAAAAATAGCTCTCCTTTTGTCCTCCTCTGAGGCCCCAGTAACCACCATTATACTTTCTATTTCTAAGAGTTTGACTCCTTTAGATACCTCATACAAGAGGAATCATGCAATACTTGCCTTTTTTGTGACTGGCTTATTTCACTTAACATAATGTCCTCAAGGTTCATTCATGTTGTAGTGTGTGATAGGATTACCTTCTTTATTAGGGTGAATAATATCCCACTGTATGTATATACAACATTTTCTTTTTCCATTCATCTATCAATGGACATTTGCATTGCTTTCACCTCTTAATTATTTTGAATAATGTTGCAGTGGACATGGATGTGCAAACATCTGTTTGAAATTTGGTTTTCAGTTCTTTTGGATATATCTACAGAACTGTGATTGCTGGATCATATGGTAATTCTATTTTTAATTTCTGAGGAATCTTCATATTGTTTTCCATATTAGCTATACCATTTCACATTCCCATCAACAGTGCATAAGAGTTCCAATTTCTTCACACCCTCACCCACACTTGTGTTTGTTTTGTTTCATTTTTTGATAGTGGGCATCCTAACATGTGTGAGGTGATATCTCATTTTGGTTTGCATTTTCTGATGATTAGTGATGTTGAGCATCTTTCCTTATGCTTGTTGGTCATTTATAAAACTTTTTGGGACAAATGTCTATTCGGGTCCTTTGCCCATTTTTAAATTATTTGTTTTTGTTGTTCTTGAATTGTAGGCGTTCTTTGTATATGCTGGAAATATTTTTTTATTATTGAAGTATAGTTGACACACAATGTTATATTAGTTTCAGGTGTACAACACAGTAATTTGACAACTCTATATATTACTCAGTGCTCATCGCAATAAGCATAGTCACCATCTGTTATTATACAAAGTTATTACAATATTATTGACTGTATTCCCTATGCTATACTTTTAATTTAATTTAATTTTATTATGTTATGTTAGTCACCATACAGTACATCATTAGTTTTTGATGTAGTGTCCCATGATTCATTGTTTTCATGTAACACCCAGTGCTCCATGCCATATGTGCCCTCCTTAATACCCATCACCGGGCTAACCCATCCTCCCACCCCCCTCCCACAACCCTCAGTTTGTTTTTCAGAGTCCATCATCTCTCATGGTTCGTCTCCCCCTCCGATTCCCCCCCCTTCATTTTTCCCTTCCTTCTCCAAATGTCCTCCATGCTATTCCTTATGTTCCACAAATAAGTGAAACCATATGATAATTGACTTTCTCTGCTTGACTTATTTCACTTAGCATAATCTCCTCCAGTCCCATCCATGTTGATGTAAAAGTTGGGTATTCATCCTTTCTGATGGCTGAGTAATATTCCATAGTATATATGGACCACATCTTCTTTATCCATTTGTCTGTTGAAGGGCACCTCGGCTCTTTCCACAGTTTGGCTATTGTGGCCATTGTTGCTAAACATTGGGGTGCATGTGGCTCTTCTTTTCACTACATCTGTATCTTTGGGGTAAATGCCCAGTAGTGCAATTGCTGGGTCATAAGGTAGCTCTATTTTTAACATCTCAAGGAACATCCACACTGTTTCCCAAAGTGGCTGTATCAATTTGCATTCCCACCAACAGTGTAAGAGGGTTCCCTTTTTCCACAACCTCTCCAACATTTGTTGTTTCTTTCCTTGTCAAATTTGCCATTCTAACTGGTGTAAGGTGATATCTCAGTGTGGTTTTGATTTGGATTTCCCTGATGGCTAATGATGATGAACATTTTTTCATGTGTCTGTTAGCCATTTGTATGTCTTCTTTGGAGAAGTGTCTGTTCATGTCTTCTGCCCATTTTTTGGCTTGATTATTTGTTTTTTGGGTGTTGAGTTTGGAAAGACTCTACCCTCAAATTACTAGAACTCATACAACAACTCAGTAACGTGACAGGATATAAAATCAATGCACAGAAATCAGTTGCTTGCTTATACACTAACAATGCAACTGTAGAAAGAGAAATTAGAGAAACAATTCCACTTACAATAGCACCAAAAACCATAAGATACCTCGGAATAAACCTAACCAAAGAGGTAAAGGATCTATACTCTAGGAACTACAGAACACTCATGAAAGAAATGGAAGAAGGCACAAAAAGATGGAAAAACATTCCATGCTCATGGATCAGAAGAATAAACATTGTTAAAATGTCTATGCTGCCCAGAGAAATCTGTACCTTCAACGCCATACCGATCAAAATTCCAATGACATTTTCAAAATGCTGGAACAAACAATCCTAAAATTTGTATGGAATCAGAAAAGACCCCAAATCGCCAAGGAAATGTTGAAAAAGGAAAACCAAGCTGGGGGCATCACGTTGCCTGATTTCAAGCTATATTACAAAGCTGTGATCACCAAGACAGCATGGTACTGGCACAAAAACAGATGTATAGACCAATGGAACAGAATAGAGAGCCCAGATATGGACCCTCAACTCTATGGTCAGCTAATCTTCAACAAAGCAGGAAAAAATATCCGATGGAAAAAAGACAGTCTCTTCAATAAATGGTGTGGGGAAAATTGGACAGCTGTATACAGAAGAATGAAACTCAACCATTCTCTAACACCAAACAGAAAGATAAACTCAAAATGGATGAAAGACCTCAATATGAGACAGGAATCCATCAAAATCCTAGAGGAGAACAGAGGCAGTAACCTCTTTGACATCAGCCACAGCAGCTTCTTCCAAGATACATCTCCAAAGGCAACTGAAACAAAAGGGAAAATGAAATTTTGGGACTTCATCAAGATTAAAAGCTGCTGCCCAGCAAAGGAAACAGTCAACAAAACAAAGAGGCAACCCACAGAATGGGAGAAGATATTTGCAAATGACACTACAGACAAAGGGCTGATATCCAAGATCTATATGCTATACTTTTCATCTCCATAACTCATTTATTTTATAACTAGAAGTTTACCTCCTAATCCCCTTTACCTATTTTGCCTATCCCTCCGCCCACCTCCCCTCTGGCAACCACCAGTTTGTTCTCTCTATTTAAGACTGTTTGGGTTTTTGGGGGAGTTTTTTGTTTGTTTTGTTTCTCAAATTTGATATATAAGTGAAATCATATGGTATTTGTCTTCTTCTGTCTGACTTACTTCACTTACCATAATACTCTGGGTATGTCCATGTTGTCACAAAGGCAGGATTTTATTCTTTTTAATGGCTAAGTAATATTCCATTATATATCCACTATACACATGGATTTTATATATATATATGTATATGTATATGTATATATGTGCGTATACACACACACACAGACACACACACACACACACCCCCCACATCTTCTTTATCCATTCATCTATCAATGAACATTTAGGTTGCTTCCATATCCTGGCTATTATAAATAAGGCTGCAATAAATGTAAGGGTGCATGTATTCTGGATATTAATCCCTTACCAGATATATGGTTTGAAAATATTTTCTTTCATTCCATAAGTTGCTTTTTAACTTTGTTTTCTTTCCTGTGCAGAAGTTTTTAAGTTTGTTGTAGTCCGTTTGTCTATGTTTGCTTTTGTTGACTGTGCTTTTGGTATCATATCCAAGATAATGCCAAATCTGCTGTCATGAAATTTTGCTCTGTATTTTATTCTAAGAGTTTCATAGTTTCAGATATTACATTTAGAGCTTCAGTCCATTTTGAATTAATTTTTGTATATGGTGTGAAGTAAGGGTCCAAATTTTTTCTTTTGCTTGTAGGTATCCAGTTTTCCCACCACCATTTGTTGAAGAAACTATTCTTTACACATTGTGTAGCCTTGACATCCTTGTCAAAGATCATTTGGCCATATAGATAAAGGTTTATTTCAGGGCTTTCTATTCTGTTCCATTGGCGTATTTGTCAGTCTTCATGTCAGTACCATTCAGTTTTGATTGCTATTGCTTCATAATATGTTTTAAAAACAGGGTGTGTGAGCTCTCTCTGTTTGCTTTTTCTGCTCTAGATTATTTTGGCAATTTGGGGTTCTTTGAGACATTGGGCTGTAGGGGTGGGGGAGTCTCATTTTTCATATGTGAACTTTCATATAACTATATTTTCACTATAGCCTCTCTACCCTCTGTTGAGCTGGGTGCTACTATGTCCAGGGTCCCTTTGGTTCAGCAGAAAGTAAATCCCCAGTATTCTGCTGTGATGGATATGAGGATGGGAAGGGTGATAGTTGTCTTGCTGTGGGTGGAGGATAGGGTCTGGGGTCTCCAGTGATATTCTTTATTGCCTTGAAGTAAAGATTCAGCAAATACTCATTGGTTGATTGATCTTGTCTTTGAGCATTAGTGGACGATTGCTGGACTGAGGAGCAGAAAATTTAGACAAAAGCAGTACAAAAAAAGTTCAAGCAAGAAAAAATTGACACTGTTGAAAATGAAAGTGATTAAAATTGTTAGATTCTTGACATTTTTAATTGCAACCCGTTAGTCATTGTGAATATATGATTTCTTCACAAAGTCTTTTTTTAAGAAACATTATGGAATTTATATCTATAATATTTAAAACTCTGCTGTCATAAGCAGAAATATTATAACCCTAAACGAATAATTACTGAAGTGAACATGCTTAGTTTTTGCATGCAGAATTCTAAATATCTCTGCCAGTAGGATTAGAAATTTAAAGAAATTCTTTAGGAGAATAATTTCATTTCCCTGAATAGCTCATCATTTTTCTTCTGGGGTTTTTCATGTAGGCTATTTAGGTGAATATTAAAAGTGTGAATGGAAATATTTTGTACCCATGATGCTACAGATTGGCATCTTCAAAAGACAAGAGATATTGCCAAGTCTATCACTAATCAAGTTTTATAATTTACAACCTGTGCACACTGTGGGCTGAGAACCGTAGCAGTTGTGCTGAGCATTTCTGGGAAGTTACCATCATCCCAGCACCAATTATTAAAACCTCTTACACACATTAAAGCTATAAAGATTAAAAATATAGCACACTTGTCATTAAATATGGATGACTTCATCTAATATGCATTATATACAAAAACAATGTCCTGCCACTTGAGCTTTATCACTACCCTACGGAAAATCCACAGACTCAGAGTCCCACATCAAAGCTCATTTTGGCAAAGCCAAGGAACAACTTCGTCATGCAAAATAAACACAGATGTTCCACACTGAGGCAACTGGCTAAGAGGAGATGGTGCATAGGGGGATGCCTAGCTCTGTAAAAGATAATGCCTCCTTACATACCCTACAGCAGTATCTTCTGTGGAGGCTGCAAACAGTGCTTAAAAGGACTGATCGTCTGTTTTAAAAAATTATCTTTCCTGACTATAGCTGTGAAAACATTGAACTAGTTCTTTCTCCGTGTGTGTGTGTGTGTCTATGCAGAAGTACATGTGCACTGTCTACAAATGTCGGTTTGGATGTTTTTGAGCTAGAGAAGAACTAAATTTCACATGCATCTTAGGCAGTGTCTTTCTTGTCAGTGATTTATTGATTTCTGTCTGTAAGGTATAATATTAATAACCATATTAATTATAGGAAGATCTGAGGAAGGAAAAGTTACTAGCCTCTCCCATTAACTGACAGTTAATGCTGGGCGGTTCCAAATGACCAGACAGCTATAATTGACTTCCCTTTGTTCCTTTCATTCTCAGTTAATTGCAAGAGAATATCTCTGCTAAACAAACATTCCTGGGACTCAAATGTATTTCTCCCAGAAATAAAAATAGAGTTGCAAAAGATAAAGAACACATATTTGGGATTTCTGATATTTGGCCTAGAATTGCCCTGACATTCAGTTATGGCCTATTGAAAATATCTACTCAAAATAGTTTCCCTTTCCGCCCCCCCCACCCCCCCCAGTACTGGCATGTGATTGGAAAGGATAGAATAGGGTAGGATTGGAAAAGGAAGGTTAAGATTTGAGATTATTGTGATTTTGAGAACTATACATTTTTGCAAACACTTCTGTCTTGAAATAGTTTTAATCTGAAATATACCTAAATCCTATGGAGCATGGGGAGAACGTTAGAAGGCCAACAAAATCTCCCTATGTTCTGCCAGCAATATTGTCTTGGTTATAATGGGAAATCAATCCTAGCAGTCATATTCTAATTAGTACAAAAAATATGTGAAAAGCATTTTAGGGAATAAGTAACCTCTTGAGAAGGCCAGGAATCTTGTTCATTTATCTTCCACCGACTTACATTTTAAGTATCATGCTTTAGGTGTAGCACACAGAAAACTTTAGACTGTGTCCCATTTGTCTTTCATTTGCTACAAATATTTGTGTGCCCTTATACTCTCTTTATTGCAATGTCCTTTACACTTTTCTAATAATGCACTCATCAATATTTTGAATATAGACTCCTAGTATATATTTATTTATTGCTTTATGACTTATTAGAATAATATAGACACTGTAAAGTATACTCAAGGATAAAAATTAAAAACAGGTAAAGCAAGAATAAAGTTTTTTTTTTTTTTTTTTTTAAAGATTTTGTTTATTTATTTGACAGAGAGAGCTACACAGCGAGAGAGAGAACACAAGCAGGGGGAGTGGGAGAGGGAGAAGCAGGCTTCCCGCAGAGCAGGGAGCCCGATGCGGGGCTCGATCCCAGGACTCCGGGATCATGACCTGAGCCGAAGGCAGACGCTTAACGACTGAGCCACCCAGGCGCCACCAAGCAAGAATAAAGTTTTAAAGAAAATTTTAATTTTACTCATTCTTAATTTGAAAGCCCTCTTGCACTAGCATTTTATTTTAGATTAAAGGGACTCAAGGACTGACAGCCATGTGATCAATGTGACTAAATATGCCTTACAAATCTGGCTTAACCCTTATAAATAGCAATTTAAGGATCTGGTTCTAAGTGTAGTTTATTTCCACATTTGGTTATAACTGCCATAGTTGAAAAGATACTTTATAGAAATATAGTGAGCCAGACAGGAGGACATTTTTGGCTGTGATTAATAAATTATGATACTCACTTAAAAAATTTCAACCCCCCCAATTAAGCAAAACTATTTTTCTTAAAATTTGACTAATACTTTTCCTCCTTCCCTGATGCCAAACAGTATTCCTTGCAAACTAATAAGAAATTAGTACATTAATTTTAACAAATTTCTTCAATACACTGAAAGTTTTATTTTCAAGATTCTAGCATGCACAGGTTTAAAAATCTTACATAGGGATGCCTGGGTGGCTCAGTCAGTTAAGCATCTGCCAACAGCTCAGGTCATGATCCCACAGTCCTGGGATTGAGCCCCGCATCGGGGGTCCTTGCTCAGTGGGGAGCCTGCTTCTCCCTCTCCCACTTCCCCTGCTTATGCTCTCTCTGTCAAATAAATAAATTAAATCTTTAAAAAAATAAAATAAAATAACAAATAAAAATCTTACATAGATTTATTTGCTTGGGAGAGCTGAAAATGCTGCTTAATAATGAAAAAATTTCCAAATATCAGTTTTAAAGATGCCCTCTCCATAGTCCAAGCTACTTCCTCATTTATTATTAAAGTGTTACCTTTACCTTGGAGGGACCTACTAATATTTTTCCTCAAATATCTGTTAGGTAGATACTCCTGTCAGTCACTTGCCATCGTAAAGAAGTTTAGTAAATTTGGAATACTTTACTTTTCATAAAAGAATAATGAATAACTTATTTTAATTCCAACAACTTATCAGAAATTTACCATGAGATAATCAGTGAATCTCTGTGGGCTAGAAAGATTTGTGATTCCCTGTTTTATTACAAGATAATATACATTCTATTTTAAATGTCTTATCCTAATACAATAACTGCATTATGAAATACTATAGTAGATTTTTCTATTTCTTATTTCAACTTCTTTTCTGCAATAGTTTTCTAAAAATGATATACTGAATAAATTTCACAAATGGTGCTATTGATTAATATAATCTCAGAATTCCTCTTTAAATTCTATTTGGGCCACTGCTCAGAGTTTGGACTTCCAAAGTTAAGCTTATATCAAATACTGTGTTTGCAAATATATTATTATTATTTCTTTAAATTTTATTTTATTATGTTATGTTAGTCACCATACAATACATCATTGGTTTCTGATGTGGTGATCCACGATCCATTGTTTTCGTATAACACCCAGTGCTCCATGCAGTACGTGCCCTCCTTAATACCCATCACCGGGTTAATCCATCCCCCCACCCCCTCCCCTCTAAAACCCTCAGTTTGTTTCTCAGAATCCATAGTCTCTCATGGTTCATCTCTCCCTCCGATTTCCCCCCCCCCCTTGATTTTTCCCTTCCTTCTCTTAATGTCCTCCATGCTATTCCTTATGTTCCACAAATAAGTGAAACCATATGATAATTGACTTTCTCTGCTTGACTTATTTCACTTAGCATAATCTCCTCCAGTCTCATCCATGTTGATGTAAAAGTGGGGTATTCATCCTTTCTGATGGCTAAGTAATATTACATTGTATATATGGACCACATCTTCTTTATCCATTAATCTGTCGAAGGGCACCTCGGCTCTTTCCACAGTTTGGCTATTGCGGACATTGCTGCTATGAACACTGGGGTGCATATGGCCCTTCTTTTCACTACATCTGTGTCTTTGGGGTAAATACCCAGGAGTGCAATTGCTGGGTCATAGGGTAGCTCTATTTTTAATTTTTTTGAGGCACCTCCACACTGTTTTCCAAAGTGGCTGTACCAACTTGCATTCCCACCAACAGTGTAAGAGGGCTTCCCTCTCTCCAACATTTGTTGTTTTTTGCCCTGTCAATTTTTGCCATTCTAACTGGTGTAAGGTGGTATCTCAATGTGGTTTTAATTTGAATTTCCCTGATGACTAATGATGATGAATATTTTTCCATGTGTCTGTTAGCCAGTTGTATGTCTTCATTGGAGAAGTGTCTGTTCATGTCTTCTGCCCATTTTTTGACTTGATTATTTGTTACTCAAAATGGATGAAAGACCTCAATGTGAGACAGGAATCCATCAAAATCCTAGAGGAGAACATAGGCAATAACCTCTTTGACATCGGCCACAACAACTTCTTTCAAGATACATCTCCAAAAGCTAGTGAAACAAAAGCAAAAATGAACTTTTGGGACTTCATCAAGATAAAAAGCCTCTGCACAGCAAAGGAAACAGTCAACAAAACAAAGAGGCAAGCCACAGAATGGGAGAAGATATTTGCAAATGACACTACAGATAAAGGGCTGGTATCCAAGATCTATAAAGAACTTCTCAAACTCAACACCCAAAAAACAAATAATCAAGTGGAAATATATTATTTTTATTTAAAAATGTCATTACTACTAAAGCACATCTCCTCTGACGCAGTTTTTTTAAGTGACTCATAAAAATAGTTATTCATGTATTTCAGTATTGAAGTAGGGTCTGGAAAACACCATAAGCTGAGACAACACCCATGGCAGGTGATTGTTGGGAAAGGTAATCTAAATGAAATCCCTTTTCCCTTTACTTCTGCCTTCCAGCTCTTTTGTCTCTCTGGCTCTGGGACCTGGGGTCTGGGAGTGGGTCCTGAAGGCTCTTTTGAGGTCCTGTTGGAGAGAATAAGGAGCTAGTGATGAGCTCCTTCCCTCTTTCTTGCTGTGCCCCCATCCATGGTCCCTTTCCAGGGGCCACAGCAGGGGCTGACAGCCTGTCAACTTCCACAACACAAGTTTATCAAGTTAGAGACCTCCTGTGATATTCATGACTTTTAGGATACTTTAAAAAAGAGAAGTAAACCCCATTAATCCAATAAAGAAAAATAACAAAATTCCTAAGTGGTTCACTAGTCAGAGAGAGGAAAAATAGTCCAAATAATCAGTGTCAGGTCCAGTGAAACAGAACAGTTTGGGGACACAGAGAAATACACGAGTTTTAAAATTTATTTTATTTATTTATTTTTTTAATGAAAAATACAGCAAGAGAAGTCAAGGAGAATTGAGTGCAGCACACACACACCTACACACACACACACACACACACACACACACACACACACCCCTACACAGGCGCATAGTTTCCTGAGGCTTAAAAAGAATCTTAAAACTAAAAATTCAGTACATGAAATGAAGGAGAAAATGGTCACTGTTGATATTTGTATTAATCATATTGTTATCTACAAATATTTTAAAATAGAAATTTTAAAAATAGAAATTATACAGGCCACTGTTCGGTCATAATTTAATAAAAGTAGAAATTAAAAATTAAACAGGGGTATCTATCTGGCTCAGTTGGAAGAGAATGTGACTCATGATCTCATAGTTGTAAGTTCCAGCCCCACATTGGGTGTAGAGATTACTAAAAAACAAATAAACCTAAATATATAGATATATAATTTTAAAAAATAAGTTAAAAATTAAACAGTGAAAAAAGTCTTGCCTACATAGAAATTAAGAAATATATTTAAATCAAAGAGAAAATAAAAAGAAAATTCAAATCCAGATATAAAGAAAAAACAATATGAGAACATATGGTAATGGAAAAATTATGCTCATAGAAATATTTATACCTTTGTTATTAAAGTTGCATGGCAAAAGAAAGAAGTTAGAAAAATAACTACAAAATGTGTTAAAAGAAGAGGTGCCTGGGTGGCTCAGTTGATTAAGCTTCTGACTCTTGATCTCGCTCAGGTCTTGATCTCAGGGTCATGATTTCATGCCCTGTGTTGGGCTCCATACTGGGCATGGAGCCTACTTAAAAAAAAAAAAATGTCTTAAAAGAAACTAGAAAGGTGGAATTATTAAAGATAAAGGCCCAATTATTTAAATTGAAAATCAAGAAATAAGAGAAAGAATAAATAAGTCCAAAACATGGTACTTTGAAAAAGATTATGAAAGAATTACCTCCAGGGCAGCAATGAGAGAAAAATCTATGAATGAGAAAGGATACACAATCACAGATACAGAAATGATTTTTTAAAGCTTAATTATTTCTTTATGATTTTTCGGTCAGATGCTATTAATTATTATGATTTCTGCCACATAACATGGCTGATAAAGAGATCACATCAGGAGTAAAAGTTGCCCATACTTGAAGTCTAGAATTCTTCTCTTATTCTCTCCGAAGCCTACCAACCAAGCTTTTGCCCCACTACATCATTGAAGCTCCTCTTGTCAACATTACTAGTAATACCTTGGTATTGCAATATCGAATATGCAATTCTTTTTGACCTCTTGGCAAGATTTAACCCAATGAATTATATCTCTTTCCTTGAAACACTTTCTTCTCATCAGTTCCAAGACCCCACACTTTCCCAGCCTTCCTATTACTTCACTGGCCATTCTTTCTCAGCTTTCTTTAATAAGTTCTGTATTATTTCCCTAACCTCTTTTTGTTAAAATGTCCTTGGTCCATTTGTCTTCACAACTTCATTTGGCCTCATGGCTTTAAACACTATCCAATCTCTCACTTCCAACCTACCTATTCACATACATACGTGCGTGCGCGCGCGCACACACACACGATCTAATTCTACTACATTTGTTGCTTTCCCCATTTCTATCTTTGAAGTTGCTCAGATAGAAATTGTTGGCATTTCCCTCAACTTCCTGCCTTTCTCTAGCATCCCATGTCCAGTTTGACAGGAAATCCTATTGTTTTACTTTCACATTATACTCAGAAACACTTATTTCCTCTGCTGGAAGGTACAACAAGAGAAGTTACCTGATGTGAACAACAGAAAGAAAATAGACTGGAAAACAAATATCAATAGAAACTCAGGGACCTGTAGGACTATAACAAAACATCTAACATTCATGTCATGAGAGTCTTTTTTTAAGAGGTGGGGGAGGGGCAGAGGGCGGGAGAAAGAGAATCTTAAGCAGACCCCATGACCCTGTAGGTCATGGCCTGAGCCAAAACCAAGAGTGGGACACTTAACCAACTGAGCCACCCAGGTGCCCCAATGTTGGGAGAGTCTTGGAAGGAAAGGAAAATGAGAACAGAATGGAAAAAAGATATGAAGAGATAATGGCTGAAAACTTCCCAAACTGACAAGACATATATAGCTACAGATTCGAAAGGTTGAGTGAAACACAAACAGGATAAACCCAAAGAAATACAGAGACACACTGTAATTAAAATTCTGAAAATTAGGGGCGCCTATGTGGCTCAGTCATTAAGCATCTGCCTTTAGCTCGGGTCATGATCCCAGGGTCTTGGGATCGAGCCCCGCATCGGGCTCCCTGCTCAGTGGGAGGCCTGCTTCTCCCTCTCCCACTTCCCTGCTTGTGTACCCTCTCTTGCTGTCTCGCTTTCTGTCAAATAAATAAAATCTTCAAAAATAAAATAAAATAAAATTCTGAAAATTAAACAGAAAGAAAAAAATCTTGAAGGCCATGAGAGAGAAATGTCACCTTACCATTAGGGTAAAAACAATTAGAATGACAGAGGATTTTTCATCAAAAACATGCAGGTCAGAAATAAGTAGACACGCAAATACCATATGGCCCAACAGTTGTACTCCTGGGCATTTACTTCAGAGAAATGAAGACTTATGTTTACATAAAAACCTATAAACAAATGTTGATAGCACCTTTATTTGTAATAGAAAAATAATAGAAACAACTCAGATGTTATTCAATGGATAAATGGCTAAACAAACTGTGGTACACCCATGCCCTGGAATACTATTTAGCAATAAAAAGAAATAAATTATTGATATATGCAACAACCTGCAGGAATCTTCCAGAGAATTGTGTTGAATAAAAAAAGCCAATCACAAAGAGTTATAGACTATGTGATTCCATTTATATAACATTCTTGAGATGATAAAAGTATAGAAATGGATAAAAGATTAGTGGTTGTCTGCGATAAAGAAGCAGGTAGTGTGGGAAGAAGTGTTTGTGACTGTAAAAAGGCTACAATGTAAAACAAGGGATCCTTGTGATGGAAACGTTCTGAATCTTGACTGTATCAATGTCAATACCCTGGTTGTGATATTATATTACAGTGTTGCAAGTTGTTATCACTGGGGGAAACCATTCTTTCTTACAAGTGATATGAAATACAATGATCTCAACATAGAAAACAATTAATTAGAAAAAAAAATTCAGAAAGCAAGCAGAATAAACAAACTGAAGTGTTCCTTCTAAAGCTTATGATTTTTTTTATGACAGTGTATAAAAACATATAGTCACCTGTAAAAGAACAGTCAAAACTCACAAATATCAGAAACTACTTGTGAAAGGGGTCTATTCTTTCATCAGACATATGTTTGTGAATTCGGTTCTCATTAGACATGTGTTTGTGAATTTGGTTATTTTCATTGTTATTTAGAAGACTTGATTGATAGGGATTCCAAAGAAATGTGTGTAAAGTTTATAATTCAGATTTTGTAATAGATGGCTGCATAACAGACTTTGAGGACTAGAGTGCCATTTTACAGATTAATTCATTTCTATTTTCCCACCTTGATTTTTCTTTTCAGGAATATATTGATTTTTCTTTTCAGGAATATTCTGGCTATTATTGGCCTATTGTTCATTTAGTTTGTCAAATTTTATGGAAAATTCTTTGCACACTTTATTGTAATTACAGTGAATCTATACCTTAATTTGGGGAACACTGACAGCTTTTTGTGATTTTGAGTTTACCTAACATGAATTGGGGATATCTCTTCATTTACTATTTTATCTTATAATGTCATCCACAAAAGTTTCATAATATTCTGCATACAGGTCTCATGTATTTTCGTTAGTACCTTAAGTAAACATTAAGTACCTTAAATGTTTATTCTTATTATATATATTTTTTAAAGATTTTATTTATTTGACAGAGAAAGACACAGAGAGAGAGGGAACACAAGCAGGGGGAGTGGGAGAGGGAGAGGGAGAAGCAGGCTTCCCACGGAGCAGGGAGCCCGATGCGGGGCTCGATTCCAGGATCCTGAGATCACGACCTGAGCCGAAGGCAGACACTTAATGACTGAGCCACCGAGGCGCCCTGTTTATTCTTACTATAAATGCTTTCCTTCTCACTACATTTTCTATTTGTTGCTGGTGTATATGCCGGTTACTAAACTCCTCTTATGCCTAAAAATTTGTCTAGGAAGTTGTGTTTAGATTCTTTGGATTTTCAATCACTTTTTTAAATCAATTTTATCTGAAAATAAAATGTAAATGTCTTTCCAATCCTTATATCTTCAATTTCTTTTTCTTACCTTACATATTAGACAAAACCTCAGGAGAATATTGAATACAACAGGTAATAGTGGCCATCCTTACCATTTCTTGTTTTGAAAGGAATGCTTCTAAAGTTTTCTCATTATTGATGATATTTACTGTAGATATTTTGTGTATGTGGGCGCTACCATGTAGGATATAACTTTGGTGATTAAATTGTGATGGTTATTACTACTTAGTATCAGAAACATAAGGAAATGAGCAGATGTAAGTAGGGAGTTGAGGGCAGAAGTTCAACTAGTAAATGGTGACATGCAAGTTTAAAGTCGAACTCTTCATCTTTACTCAGTACTGGAATATATTCATCCTTTAAATCTCTTTGTGTAGCATCCTTTGATTCTCTCGGGTAATCTTAGGTATGTCTCCCTGTATATGTCTGTTGAATTTTGTACACATCAGCTTTGCAGCAATTATGGCGCTGTGTTGAAATACTGTGTTTACATATTTAGCAGCCAAAACTGTATCAGCTAGCTACCCTTTTGCACTTTTTCAACCCCACAACCAATCTCTCAGTTGAAAAGCCCTGTTAGTTTGTTAATTTATCTACGAAGCAGACTTTGAATGCATTTGATTTTATCTCCATTTTTACTTCTTTGTAGTCTAAGCCACCCCTGCTGCTCGCCTAGATTCGCCTCCAACCTGTTGCCCTTGGTGCACTCTTGTCGCATCATGGTCTGTACTCCATAAAGCAGCTTTATTGATCCATTAAAAGTACAAATGAAATCATGTCACTCCTTAGCCAATGGCTTCCCCTATACTCGGAATAAAATTCAAACTCCTTATCCAGGTTTTAAAAGTCCTACTTTATTTGGACTCTTTTTACTGCATCCCAGAATTGGTGACCTTCTTTTAGTCATTTGAGCAAACCCATCTTGAACCATCACCATTTCAGAGAGGCCTTCCCTAGTGGAAGAAATAACACAAATCAATAATATATAAATAAAAATAAGTAAGTAAATACAAAAACAGATACTAACCTAGCAGAAGAAATAACAAAAAAATAAGTCCCAGGAATAGGGCAACTACATAAAAATGGAAGAAATAACAACCCTATAAGAGATTTCTCCAGAGAATATATAATTAAAGCATAAGCCAAAAAAAGTACTTTGATAATGGTTATTAAATTTTGAATTTCAATAGTTCTGAAGGCTGGTCTGGATTTTTGAAATTTTAATTTAATTGAGTTAATCTTAATACTGGTGATTCCGATGCAGACTATCCATAGACAATGCTTTGAAAAAAACATCACTTTAGGAATTCAAAGGAGAAAGATCATCTGAAATGAAGTGAATAGGAAATGCTTCATGATAGAGAAATGTTATACCCTGGACTTTAGAGAATTGTTTGTCATGGATGGGTATGAAAAAAAAGAAAAATCATTTAAAATAGAAAGCATAAGAGTGAAGACTTTCACAACATAATGGCTTATAGATCAATAAGAAAAAATTTATGATGATTCACATTTTTTTTAAAGTTTTCAGGATTTTCAGGTTTCAGGAATACTCACATATTATCAATTATCCTCAAGATAGTGTGTAACATGTCCATCTGCTTTCCAGAACATATGACAATCAGGTTCCTAGCACCTATAGGAGCATGTCAGTCCACTGCCCTGAATTCATGTCCATCAGGTTAGAGAACAACTAAGCATTTAAAAATTGTGTTACTTTCTCTGTATTGAGGTCACCAAAGTGCCCTGAGTCTCAGCACAGGTGGCCACTCTCTGTGTGAAATGCCCAAGCCTGTAAAGCAAGCAGGTTATGTCATGGATCTGTAGTGATCACTGACACACGGAGTTCCTCCCTCACTGCATCTGCCTGAAACCTGACATTAAGTCAAAAACTTCATAAGAGGCAAAAAATTCAAGGCAGCCTAATTAACCAATTCTTTGCCCATGTAACGAGCACATACACTTGGGAAACAAGGCACCCCTAGGTAGAAATGTTCCATCCACTGTCTTCAAAATATAGTCTTGAATGCTTTTGAATTTGTTTATTTTCTTCAGATTTTATCACCTATTAATAACTCGCTCGGTTTTTGATAGAAAGAGGCTTCTTCTTCAGCTCCTCCAGGTAATCATTCTACTTTCAGTAGATTTTGTGGCTACTGATAACCTTTCTTATTACTCCCAAAGGAAGAGTTCTATTATTAAATCATCTTAGGGCTAACTAATATTAAGAGTTCAATATCTTACTTTTTTATTTTTATTTTTTTATTTTACTTTATTATGTTATGTTAATCACCATACATTACATCATTAGTTTTTTTTTTTAAGATTTTATTTATTTGAGAGAGAGAATGAGAGACAGAGAGCCCGAGAGGGAAGAGAGTCAGAGGGAGAAGCAGACCCCCCGCTGAGCAGGGAGCCCGATATGGGACTCGATCCCGGGACTCCAGGATCATAACCTGAGCTGAAGGCAGTTGGTTAATCAACTGAGCCACCCAGGCGCCCACATCATTAGTTTTTGATGTAGTGTTCCATGATTCATTGTTTGTGTATAACATCCAGTGTTCCATGCAGAACGTGCCCTCTTTAATACCCATCACCAGGCTCACCCATCCCCCCACCCCCTCCCCTCTAGAACCCTCAGTTTGTTTCTCAGAGTCCATAGTCTCTCATGGTTTATCTCCCCCTCCGATTTCCCCCCCTTCATTTTCCCCTTCCTACTATCTTCTTTTTTTTTTTTTTAACATATAATGTATTACTTGTTTCAGAGGCACAGGTCTGTGATTCAACAGTCTTACACAATTCACAGTGCTCACCATAGGACATACCCTCCCCAATGTCTATCACCCAGCCTCCCTCCCTCCCACCCCGCACCACTCCAGCTCAATATCTTACTTTTTAACAAACACTATCTTTACACTGACATGTTTCTAAGATTTGGGGCAATTTCTTTAGTGTTTTTTGGGGGGAGGGGGAGGAAGTAGGCAACCTGGTTAAATATGAGCACAATGCTGATTATAAGATATTACAATAACTACATATAGAAATGCACTGATTTCTAATTTAGAAATGGAACAGAAAAATGTAAAATAGAATATATATATTTAATAATGTATATTTGCATTAATCATTGTCTTTGGTCATAATGTATCTGCTGAAGCTAGGAAAGCTAGCTTTCCTCATGGTATATACTGTCTTCCTTTTAAAATATTCACCACACAGTTTTATATAAGTTCTGGGAGGTATTATCCTATACATCTCATTGGCAAACTAGAGAACAGAGATATAATTGGGTTATTTATTTTATCCTGGGGAATATGATGAATGGAACAATTAGAATCCTCAAGACTGTGACATTAATAAGCTATTTTATAAGGACTAAAGACAAGTATATGCTATAGCTACCAGTTACCAATGAAAACGGAAAGGCATTTTTTAAAGAGAGAAATAAAGGGAATGGCCTTTGAATTTTGTCACTTGACTCTCCAGAACAGCAGAATCTGGAAGCTAAAGTGTTAACATCTATAAGCTGTTCCAACAAGGGAATATATACTGTTAAATATTGGGAGTTATTTAAAATGCCAGTGAGTATAATAGCAGTGCTCTGAAATAACCATTTCATCTGCCTACATTACTCTAAAATTAATGAATAATGAAGCGATGCCCTTCACATTCTCTTCCCTTTCCATTCCAAGATATATTGATCAGATGACATTTATTTAAGTTTGGGATAATGTATTAATTTCAAGATAATTATTCAATATACTTTTGTCACTGTTGATATGCTTCAATGTCATCCAGGGGCCGGGGGATGAATAAACTGTTATCTGACATTGCTGGACAGGGTGCTAGAAATAAATGCAATTTTTCTCCTTGAGATTCACTGACTTGGGTTTTTATTTGGGGAGGGGCCTGGAAAAGGAGAAAGCTGAAGGTAGAGAGGGTATGATGATGTAACTTGCAGGTTAAGAGGATAAGGATATTTTGAAAGGTGGTACTCTGGGACAAAGTGCTTTTCCATTGTTGCTGGGGTCAGACTGATCCTCAGCAAAGCTGACAGAGCCCATCCTTAGTGGATGCCACTGCAATATTAACACTCATTTGGAGCAGATGTGGCTAAAAGCATGAAACATTGAACAAACAGCTGCCACAGATCCAGTGCCATTGCATAAGCACTTATGTTCTATTAATGCAGGGGATTGCTGAGGCCAGTAGGGCAGACGTTATTCCCCACAGTTCTTTAGCAGATGGGCCAAATGATGGCTCCTTGGAGAAGGGCTGCCCTGTTGAAGCAATCCCTCCATCCTAGGTAAAGATTCTAATACAAAATCATCTATGCACAAAAACGATTCATGTAAGGTCAGATCATGTTCTGTCAAGATATTTTCTAGATAAATACTTCAGAATGCACTCCTTTTAGTGTATTCCATTTCATTCTATTCTATTTTGATTCTGACAGTGTGCCAACGGTACAATGTTGTTTCTTCCTCTTTTCTCACTTCGCAAGTTGTATGTTCGTCCATGATGTATATAGGACTCTGTGTTTCTGCACATAGGATGAGTTGAGATCCTGGTACTGCAAACTTGAATCTCTGCTTGCCTGATTCAGTGGGTTCAGACATGGTGTTACCAAGTCTACAACTGGTAGTCTGAAACCCATATGGGCTTCCAAGGTTTTCCTCTGTTCACTGGAACAATGTGAAATTTAGGACTACAAAGCAAAACTGTCAAGCAATATGGGTCATGACTATAATTTGTTCATAATAAGAATCAACACGTCTCCTGCTTTCCTGCACTGCAGAGACCACATGGGTGGTATATGCACGTTTAAAGAGAAAAAGAGCAGGCAATAATTCTAGCCTGCTCCCTCTCTGGCCTGTTTGTACTCGATGCCACCCCACTTGCCTGTGAGGGCTAGGCACCTGGGTCATTAGGCCTGAACGAGCCGACACACTGATTCCAGCAAGTGGGTAGTTCCTTTCAAGATGAGCCGAAGTGGGAGAGGTGCTGTCTGGAATTATATTTTTATGGATTTTCGAAGAACAACGCTTGCTAGCCATAATTGTACTTCAGCATATTATGCCATCTAAGTTGTCTGCTCTAATGTCAGAAGGAAAGAGGGAAAAAGAAAAGGAACAGGTGAAGGATAGTCAGTAGAGCCAAGTATGGAAAAGTTACATAACTTCAGTAGAAGCATGACGTAAGAAAGCAACAAGCATTTTATCTATTCTTTCTCATTATTGCGGGGCTAGGGGGTGCACACTATGTGCTAAGCATTATTGCAAGGATACACATTCATTAGGTCAACGATTACATGAAACATATTTTAATACAGAGCAACTGATGAAAAAAGAAAAGTAGAACAAGAAATTGAACCAATAAATTAACCAGATCATTTCAGATTTTGATAAGTGCTCTACAGACCATAAAACAGGAAAGTGTATTGAAGAGTACCCAGGGTGCTGAGTGGGTAGCACGCTACTTTAGACAGAGTGTTACAGAACCTGGACTGGATCGCCAGACAGAAGAACCAAGCGGCACCCGGAGATCTTGGAGGATAGGAGGTTTATTTAACGCCGGCGGGCTCAGAGGAGAGTGGTCTCCAAAGGTCTGAGCCCTGAGCACAAACAAAGGGGGCAATTTATACACATCTACTTCCCCATACTTGGCACTTTTGGCACGTGCGTTAAGCGGGGCAGGGAGAAGAACCCGGATTGGTCCACACGGGAAGCAGAGCAGGGAGAAGAGCCCCATGGCAAGGACTGGGACTCTCTCGCTGGCTCGGATGGCCATCTTAGGACACAGATTTTCCTTATCAAGAGTGGTCGGGGAAGGGTTAGGGCGGGAGTCCTATGGCAGAAATAGGCTTGGTCCATTTGAGGGATTGAAAGAAGGCATTTTAGTTGGTGGGCTGGAAGCCTCTATATTATGATGTAAATTCACCTTTTTGAATTAATGTAAGTGGGGAGTTGGGGGAGAAGGGGATACAGAAGGAACTTAGCCCTGTGACTTTGACCCTGTTCAGCTGGTGAGTCCTCTGGGGAATGCCTCAAACAGTAGTTGCCCACAAGGCTCTGTTTTGTAGTCAAGAGCATCCTGCAAACCCTAGGCTGCCTCTCTAAACCTGGTGTCATGTCCAAGAAGGGAGAGAGGCAGGCGAGGATGCCAGCGTCCCTTTAGCCACATCTTCCTTTCTTCCCTCCTGAGAGCAGTGTCCACACTTTCAGATATGAAGGAAGACGTGGAACTTTACCAGGGGTTCAGCAAATGTCAGGAGAAAGCTGAGTAATGCCTAAGGTTGGCCCAGATGCCTCAGAACTGAATGGAACGAAAAGAGCTGAGAATGGTACCAGAAAGTAAGTCAGCTCAAAATGTTCTTCTTCTTCTTTTTCTTTTAAAAAAAACAAAAAACAAAACAAAACAAAACAAAACCCTAACATGAAACAAATCCAAAGCCAGGAAGCAGCAGTTCTAAACAATTTGTGCTAGATGCTGCTTAGAAACAGCAAGGGGATGTGTGAAATGACTCTGTCATGTTGAAATATTCACTGCCCTTGTGAGAGAGAAGTTCCTGGAGCCTACCTTTCTTGTGACTCTGGAGTAAAAATGTGAGCAATCCCTGTGTTAGCAAGGTGATATCAGTAACAGCAGAAGAAAAGAAAGGGGTGATACGTTAGTCTAATTATAAAATGCCATACAGACCTGGAAAAGATGAACCAGTGTGTTGTGGGGGAGAGGCCATGAGCTTGGTGGTAGGAAGGGGAGTGGTCCGAGATCCAGGTCCAGAAGCTGCCTGTCAGCTGTTTACTGCCGTGTTTTAGAGAGAATGTATCTTTAGTCCTTGCCTGATCTGAAAACTACCAGCTGGCATTCTTAGCTTTATCCTCAGGCTCATAGGATCCAAAAGCCCTTCATGAATTAGTACATCCAGTAATTTTCAAACTATACGTATTTTCCCGGGTCCTAAGGCTTTAGCTAATGTACGTCAGGAGTCCATCCCCTGGGGATGGAGGGGATTAAGAGGGTGAGAAGGAGCTTTCAGCTCCCTACCCCCATTTTAAATTGGTTCTGCTTTTTAAAAAGCCATAAAAATAAGCGTTGGCTTTGTAAAGACAGGAGGTGGAAGGAAGTTTTAACTGAAGCAATAAGGTTTGCTTCTTCTGTCGGGTGAGTTTGACTTCTTGGACCTACATGATGGTTCCAAACACAGATAGCAAGCTAGATGGGATTTGAGTAGACCTAGCAGCATCAATAGGCTATTCACAAGACTCCTTTTTCCACTTTTAAAAACCATCACAACCTGTCTTGTTCTCCAATATCCTGACGTAGTTCTTGGGCCTCAGTGACGGAAGCTTGTTCTAGTAATTATTGTTATGTTTCGGCAGACAAAACTCTGACTCCCTGTCTAGGGCTGTCTATGATGAGGTGCTTGAAGCCCATCTTACCCATGCTGAGGCCCGGCCTCTATCTCTTCTCTCCTGGGCAGCCTCCCTGCCCCTCTCCAGCCTGCTAACCTCTCCTTTCCTCCTCCTCTGATGGCGGGAGGAGCCTATGCACAAGCTCCCTTCATGTTGGCTGGGAATTCTTTCACTAGTTTTGCTTTGTCAACACTGTGATGTCCTTAAAAGCGCAGACTTGTATGTGTTTCTCAAGTTTGGCAGCGCTGGCTCAATTATAGGCAAGCGATAAATATTTGTTGATTGCTAGGCCTTGCTCGTTTCAGGAACATTACAACTTACTGAAATTGGAAAACAGCTCTTACAACATCTGCTTTCTATGTTATCTCTGTTCTGGAAAGGATTTAGAACAAATTTTATAATGACCATTTTTCTCTTCTCTAGTATGTATATAATCCTATTCCAGATCCAAATGAGAAAAAGCCTGTATTTTACCATCTTTCAGTCTTGCCATTTGGAGTAAATATAACACAGACACAAATACAGTGGCACCACTCAGAGCTCCGTACACTTCACCAACTAATATATTGGCTTCTGTATGAAAATGCCATCCAGAACTCCTGGATTTTCATCTCGATTCTATCTCAAATTTCACATGACCCTAATTCCAAAACATCATATCTAGATCTTAGGTTTCTAATTTTTATAGCAGATAGCATTTCCTCTTCTACTGTGTGTGAGCAGTGGTATAAGTCTGATTTAGATGCCGTCTGTCAGGTGCATTAACCGCCTTAGAGAATAGTATTGTAGGAATACCAGAGATCACTGTTATGGTGTCTCCAAGACATTGTTTTAAGAAACGTAATTCCCTGGCTTCCAATGTAAGTTAAATGATATCGCATACGTTTTGCTCGGAGCATTGATGAGTCTGGTAAAATTGCCACCTGGCTAACAAGCCCAATGAGGAATGTACAGCAGCTCCAATGTCACTTATAACAATGCCTATACATTGGATAACAAGGGCAGCATTGGCTCCCACCTCTGCTGGCTGTCTTAACTGCTGGAAATACCGATCTGCTTTCCGAGCTGCTGTTGGCCATGGCCACCTGCTGGCTCGGGCACACCATTCCCCTGGCTCCCCTCCTGGTGTTGTCCTGGCAGCCTCCCCAAACTGCCAAGTTTGAGCCAGAGAGCACAGGGGTGTTTGGAACTTTCCCACTGCTGAGGCTGCATCCTGCAAACTGGCTGGCAGCGGGGCATCTTGTCGCTCTCCAGGGTCAGTGTGTTGACTACTATGGTGATCAGCTGGCTAGCAGCAGCGGTGATTGGAAATTGCCCCAGAGAATGTCACGTCTTGGCAAGGGAAGGATACTGAGGGAGTGAGCCTTCATAAGAGAAAATAAACAATGCTTTATGAGGTAGCTGAGAGCATTTTCTCTCCAGCCTGAATTCATTTCAGGCATTTAAAACTTTGTTCTCAGTGTTGCCTTTAAGCATTTATATTTTGGTTTGGCAACTCTTCGGGCCATTGGTGCGACTTTTTTTAAGTTCTGACCTAGAACTTGGATGTTCCCATTTAGCACATGAGGAGTCAAAGGGAGGTCACAATGGTTTCAGGTGGCAGATTGTAAGGAAATATCGGGGTGCTCACTTTGCATTGTGCTCCAAGCATTGACACAACTTATTTATATATCTAATCATCTGCATGACAAACAAGAGGGTTTGGATGCATTGTAAATACACTGAACCACCCTCCCATGACAAGGGTGGAGTCATTTATGAGCTATTGTCCAAACCAGGCTGTAAAAGCCCCAGTCGGAGTCATAGCTGACTCTGCACTGCTAATGCTCATAATAACAAACCTAGTGTTCCAGGCTGTGTGAATCTTGCCATGAGACTCAAGCTTTCTGGAGTGCTTTAAAATGTAGATTTTATTTTTATTCAGATATGGTGAGGCTTATAGTTTAGGAGGTAATTACCATTGAAAAGACAGCTTGGTATATTCACAGATACCCAGAGGAGGGGGCACTCCATGCCAAGGGGGCCACGCAGGGAAGCACCAGGGTCAGTCAGGAAGCAGAGGGAATAAGGGGCAAATGTTGGCAAGAGTGTTTATTGGGTTTTCCATAGGAAGGGACAGACAAGACAGGGTGAGCAGGCTTAGGATTGGCTAGCTTGAATAATTTCAGCAGGTTCTGGAGCATAGGGATTGTCCCTGGTTGTGGTACCTGGTCCTGGGGTGATTAAGGCAGAGGAAGAATGGCCCCCAGTTAAGAGAGCCCATTAGAGAAAGGGGTTGGGGTATAGGCTGTGGAGGCTGTAGATGGGTTATTCTGATAGGAAAGGCATGCTCCCATGTAAGTTGTTTGCTATCTCTAGGAATTAGCCAGGCCTGGGTAGGGCAGCAAGACCCCAGATGTGAAAACACCAAGAGAGAGGAATGAGAACACATGCCTACTGTGTCCAGTTCACCAGCGTGCACAGTATCAGGTGACAGCGAATTTCCGACAATAGGGTTATAGCTGATTTGTTCTTTATATTGTCTTCAGAAATCTCAAACCAAAGAGTCCTTCAAATTTTCTAACTGCTTATGGGACAGCAGGGAAGGAAGGGTATAGTGACCTGGAACATTCAAAACTGCCAGCCACAGTTTTTATCACACAGTGTGTGCAGAGAGGGGGAAAAAGAAGAGACTGAAGAAAGAAACCTCATCAGAAACATAACTGTGTTGAGTGGAAACACTAGAGGTCATGGCGGCTGGGCCATATGATGTGTCGCATATCTGATGAGAGAAGAGACATATTAGAAAATCTTCCGATATTAATTTGGTTTTGTTTTGCTTTATTGGGTGGCAGGGAGCTTTTTAGTCTGACTTGAGATTATTTGGCTTGTATGCAGTAGGAAGTCATGACAGATTTGGAGGGAGAATGGCCTGGATGTGGACCCTGGCTCTGGCTAGGAGCTCTGTGACATTGGGCTGACCTCACCAGGTCTAAGTTTCTTTATCTAATATGGAGATAATAATTGTACCTTGAGTGAAGGCTCGAAACTGTTAGCTTTGAATAAGTCAGATCCCATTAGAAAGCGGCAGCTTAAGAGAATTCCATCAATCTTGTGTCTAGTGTATGATTCTCCCTCTTATTTCGCACCCTTATTAACAAATATTGTATTTTCATTTTCCATTTCTGTTCCCTTCATCTTGATGTTACAACATTTCTAGTTTTTCTACCAAAATTGATTCTGATAAAAGGGTAATTTGAGCATGTGTTAGCATTAAAAAGGAATATAAGAAGACTAAAAAGTACAGACATGCTACAAGGGGCAGTTAACATATCAAGAAATTCCTCTAGTCTCAATAAAATCTTGTGTTCCGATTTTCCTTTTACTAACATATAATAGTTGAGACATATTAATTTTCTTCTTCTTTCTAGAAGCTGTGTAGGCTCATAGAAGAGAATTAGAAAAATGTTGTATAGGAGAAAGAAGGAAAGCTTTAAATCACTATAATCTTTCCATCCAAACTCACCATTTTCATGCTTTCTAATTTTTTTTTCTAAATCAGTGTTTTAAAAATTTAATTGTTGCTCATGATACGCATATATTCACTGTTTTATTTGACATTGTATCATAGTTGTTGCATATTTTATTATACCATTTTTAGTATCCAAATAATATTCCCTTTAATACCTTTATGGTTATTACAGGAATTATTGAGATAGCTGAGAAAATGTAGCTATGGAACAAAGGTCCCATACCGATGGCCCATGTGCTAAAACCACTCAGAGGACACATTTGGGAGGAAGAACCAACTTTAAAAAATAAACAAAAAAAACTTTTAAAAATTCAAAAACGTTTATTTAAAAATATGGTTTTCTGCTTCTCTCGAAAACTTGGACCTGGTGATATTGTGTCTGCATTTTCCTGTGCAAGAATATTTAGAAATAGAATAGAGTCCACTTTGGACTTGGTGTAAGCTTTTCAGTCTGTTGAACCTCCCATCCCCTGTGGCTCCCACTCACTTAATTTGACTGCATTGGAGGCTAAGGAAACTTAGAGGGTATTCAAGCTAGTGCATGGTGGAGCTAGATGCCACTAAGACCACACCAAATTGTAAGTTTAAGCCATGGAGTCTAAGGGACAAGAATGGGGGGAGTAGTGAGACTATAACTCACTGGATACAGCAAAGATGAAGGAGGTAGAAGGATGTTCCTAACATCTGGTTAAGTGGAAGACTCAAAGGTCATTGACTGGCAGGGGAAGATGACAAGTTTGGCTTTTTAATCTATGGATTTTTTTTCTCTCTGAAGTCCTTCTTTCTGGAGGAATTTAAAAGTATGAATTATTACTATTTGTCTGCACTAACTGTGATGCTTCTTAGGATGACTCCTAAGAATGGCCAACAGCATCTTTGATTTCTCTTGCTGATGTTGGCTGAGATCAGAGGAAGAACTGAACTGCAGGGGACAAGCTCTGGCCGTCGGGTTGACCAAGGCAATAAGCCCACTTTACCCCTCAGTGGTGTGATCACACTCTGGGTGTTGAGTCAAATCACTCTGTCCAAAGCAGAAAAGACTTGAGACCCCGTTTCAAAAGGAGTTCTTGGAATAATCAGACCATCAACCTGAAGAACACGATGGCTACTTTCAAAAATGTAAGGATGTTTTTGTATTAAGAAAAAAGAATCCATTTCTTATGGACGATCTTGAAGTATAAAATTAGGAATCGTAAGTAAAAATTGTATTTTGGCAGGTTTAAGAATAAATATAGTGAAAACCTATCTAAAAATGAGAGGCCATCAGAAATAGTCTCTCTGGAAAGTGTACCTTTCAGCAGAGGTACACATGCACATGCTGGAAAATGACTTGTCAGGGAACCGGAGAGAGGATGCGGACATTGACTGTTTATCTTACCCAGTCTTACCACTGCATGATTCTATAAGCCAGGGCATCCTACAGGCAGCTCCAGAGACTCTTAAATTGATAGATGGAGGCAGCAACTCTGCAAACACAACTTGCATTTCCTGTGGAGCTCAGAACTTGAGAGTAATCTTATATCTCCTACTCAGATCTGCACTGGTTGCCAAACTGCAGGGGAGTAAAAGACTCCGTGTTATCTTGATAGACGAGCTGGAGAATCCCACACAGCTGTGTTGTGGAAATGTTCTCGATTTCTCTCATGATAACATTGAGTCATAAAAGGAAGAAATGAACATTTATTTGCCAACCCCACCTGTCTGTTGGGCCCACCATATCTATATTAGCATCAAGGGAACTTGCCTATAATGCTGAAATTTTTATCAGTAGGAGAGAAGCAACTGTTCTTTCCCTTAAATGGTGGTTAAAGCCAGTTCCTCTTTCATCAGAAATTAAATGTTGAAAACTGAGCCTTGGGTGACTCGCTTGTCAACATTTACATTTAATAAAATGTTTGGAACAACAAAAAAATCTCAAAATTTTTAAAATTCAGAATTAGGGTAAAAACTGCTTTTGTTCTGAATCCAGTCTGAATACCAGAAATGGTCTTTTATTTAGAAAAAAAAGGAAGAAAAAGAAAAGATAATTGTGTTTTCTGGATAAAAGCAAGATCAAATGAAGGAGGAAAAAGGGAGGTAAGTGAAAATTCAGGAGCAACCATATTTTCTTTAAATGCCAAGTTCTGGGATTTATCCTTTTCTTTTATTAAATTTCTTGGTAAATTCATTATTTCTGAAATCACTGCAATGACATCTCTTCCATTATCAGAGAAGATTAATTTTAGAGTTGAGTGGGAAGTGAGTTTTCAATCTATCCAGATTAACTGATGCACTAATTGAAGTGCCTATTTTCTTTTTATTTATATTTGCAATTAGCTCATCTGCTTTCTTTATACCCTTAAGATCAGCTATTTTCTATGCAGATTCCTTTAAAAAATTGACCGTACCCTGTGACTTCTAACCCACACTCTCAAGTTGAAGTGTAAGTATGTCCTAGTGGGACAATGCGTGTTGTCCTGTTTTCGAGAATAATGCAAACACCAAACAAAAATCATCAATAACAAAACAAAACAGGTTCTCTGGACCACAACAGCAAATCAGACCTGGCATCTATACCCACCACCTTCACAATTTGATTGATAACTGTGATTTGCTGACTCTCTCAATTACTCTGGTTTCATTACAGTCTGAGAAATGTGCCAAGCACTCATTTGGTTTTTATTGTCTTTCTAGCCTCGTGCTTGCATGAAATGCCCCCAAACTGGCATTTCAGGAAAGGATAGGTAAATTACAGCCAAAAGAAAAAATGTATATATGTTTCTTCAATGTGATCTTGCAATCAGGATCATCTTGCATTATCACCCAAAACCATATAGAAACACACCATTATCATTCAGGACACTGCAAACCGGCACACAGCCTGTTCTAAGTCCTCTTAATGTGCAGATCCCATGTATGTTTGGATTTTCTCTTATTCTGCTAATAAAATCCCCTTTCTAATCTCGGGCAAAGAGAAGCATTTCCAGTCCATTCCAACAATCTTGCTCTGCATCTACCTGGTCACCGATCAGTACACAATACGGTTTTGAAATGACCTTGAACTAAAGGTGCAACACCAAACCTTATGACCATAACAGTTTTGCAGTGTTTTAGAAGCACAGGCTATTTTAATTATGTACCATTTGAACTCAGAGCAAAAGTTAAAAATTATGTCCTTTCCCTCTAGGTAGTAAATATTAGGACATATGGACTGTTTTTCCCAACATCCCTAAGACTGAGGACTCTCAAGCTTTGAACTAGCAGCTTAGGCCATACCTAAGCCTTTTACAGATTTAAATAGAACTTTCTAACTCTGGCCACTAAATGCAACTTCAAGATAGAGTTTAATGTATGTCAGAAAATGAACAGTCTAAATAGTGGCCCCTATAGAAAATAGTATATTGCATTTGATTTTATCACAATGCAGATAAAAATACACCAGGAAAAGGAAAGATGACCCCTCTTGAATTCTATTTCCAACCTGGGTATTAGTATTTTTGTTGATATTCTCCTTCAGCAGTAACTCCTAGCAGTAGTCTCTCTAAATAGCCTGCTCTTTTGACCAATGCCCTACTGGGGCTCTTCATCGGTAACCATGTGTTAGGGTGAAATTTGAAGTGGGTTCTTCCTCTCTGTAATAATAACATTCCAAACTGAAATCTTGAGGCTTGGCCTCTTTACACTTGGCCCAAATCCGGTCACTTTAATAATAGCTGCCTCTTTCTTACCTCCCCCATTCTTGCTTCCTTACTTCCTTGAGTAATCTGTATGCAGTCTACTTCCTGGACTACATGGCAAGGTTTTTCAATGTTGGGATACCTTCAAATACATCTTTGTTGGTAAAGACCATCTTTGTGGTCTTCCCAGGTCCAAATACAGAGCTTTGATGTAATAACCATGTTTTAATTTTTTTGTTACATAAATAAATAAAACTGAATAATCATCTATTAATATAATGTTCTTGGGCCAAGTTTATATAGAACCTATATCATATATTGCTTGGTTCACTTTTACCTAAAATTGGGGGCATTTCTTAGAATCACAAACTCTTAAGTATATATTTTCTATAATCTGAAATTCTGAAATTAAAATACATTTGTGTAGGATTATATGTATTTTTAAAAAATTCTTGGAAAAGTAAAAAAACTCTACATTAAGCTCTACTTTTCCATTGTTTTCTACACATTTTTATTCTTTTAAAAGCCTTCCATAGATAACAGTGTAGAAAGTCTCACATCTGTCCCTACACATTAACAATTCTGAAAGCAGAATTGTCAGTGAATGATATCTCTATTTGGTGACAAGACTAGCCTTTGGGTTCAGTCCAGGTTTCAGATACAGTCTCTCCTGGATATGTTTAATACCTTTAGAAACACCATGCCTGGAAAAAAAAAAGTACTCATAAGAAAGAACACAAAGAATAAAAAGGCAGAGGATGTGGAGGAAAAGAAGAAATGCTTAATGACATATAGCATGTTTCCATTAAAATTCTATTAAGCACAAGTTTCACAAGGTCCAAATGGTATCATGCCTGTAACACTGCTTTGTTAGGGAACTATCACAGAAGTCATTCATAATCCCTTTGTTTCTAACAAATCATGTGATACATGATGTTGACTCCCATGGACCTTAACATTTTTTATGGGCTTGGGCATAAATAACATATTATCCAGATCATGGGTATTTTCTTTTTTTAATAGTTATAGCACTATCTCCGTCACTGATGTGATGCTGAGAGGAAAAAGGTGAAACTCTCCAGGACAGTTGTCTACTGTGTAAAAACAGGTGTGGAAAGAATGGGTATACAGTAGAAAGTCTTATCATGACTTTATACGTTATAGGATTTTTAGATCAAAAAGATATCTATGTTATTTTTTATTCAGTTGTTAAGTTCCAGGCACTGCTCTGAGCTGAGAAGCTAACATTTCCTGAAAAAGTGCAAAACTTTAATTAAGCTCTTAGAGAACACCAACAGGAGTTCCTGTCCTCATGGAGTTTAGAGTCTAGTGATCTTTAACATGAAAAGATTCTAAGTGCCTAAATCCATACGATATTGTCCTAGGTCAGAAATTGGCATAGCTATGGCCTAAGGGCCAAATCTGGCCCACCACCTATTTTTGTAAAGTTTTATTGGAACACAGCCATGCCTATTCATTCACATATTATCTGTGGTGACTTTTGCACTTCTGCAGCAGAACTGAGTAGTTGTGATAGGGGCCATATGGCTTGCAGAGCCAACAATATTTACTCGGTGGTCCTTTACAGAAAAAAAATGGCCAACTTCTATACTAGGTGAAATGACAGCTTGTAGAAAAGGACTTTATTGGTTTAAAGCTGGATTTACTTCCTACACCTCAACGAATTCTTATGACACCTCACTGTGCTTTATCAGGGAGGAAACTGAGGCCCGGAGAAGTTAATGATCCTGATCAAAGTCACAGATTCACCAAGAAACAGAGTTGGTATTAAATGCTGGTCTTCTGACCAAGAGTCTGGCCACAGAACTCTGTGCTAAACCTGGTCTGGAATACAGCAGAGAGGAAGACAGGATTATTCCTTGTCCTCTGGCTTACAATCAAAAGAGTTCAGTAGCTCAAAGCACTTCCTAGCCTTGAAGACCCCAGGAGCTTCTTTGGCATATAGAAGAGAATTGGTAAATTGCCCCCATTTTATAAAGTAGGAAAAAGACCATTGTTTCTAAATACATTGTTAGAGAAGCTGATAAGAGAAAAAAAATCTTTCCTATTTTATCCTGCAAGGTTTTCTCTGTGATATAACAGCCCTGGACTCAAAGTGTGTTTTTGAAGGCTGAGAAAAATAGAGATGTATCCTCAGCACCTAGCAGCACATGGTATTCTGTAGGTACACAATAAATTTTGGTGAATAACAAGGATGTTTTACAGAACTTTGAGAAGAATTTGACCTTGTAAAAATACTGTTTGCTCTAAATTTCTGAGCCTGAAATTATTTCTTATTATAGATTCATAAGAGTATTACCCTTGTCTTTCAACTCTTGCTAACAAGAATAACTAACCAAATTTTTAAAACTTCAGACCTTCAGAGTTTTTAAAACATTTTTTTTTTACTTCTCAGATTTAACTCTAGAATTACATTCCTTACATTAAAAAAAGAGCTTGAAAAATATTCTTTTAAAATATATTAATTTCAGTCAACAAATCAGTGACATGCCCAACCATAATGGAGTCTGAAGCAAAAGAAAAAAACAATAATCCTGATCCTGTCTTTATGTAATATTTTAATATATCATTCATCATGATTTGCTTGCACTAATTGTGATTTCTTAAAAATATTGCAAAAAAATGTTATTTGTATTGATTACTGATTTTTTTTGGCAGCCCCTTAAGTTTAGCCCAAAAGGCAAGTGCCTTACTTACCTCACTCTAGTTGCAACTCTGCACACACACAAATAATTTAAAGATATTTTTCTCTCACTGGAAAAATTGTGCAAAATAAAGCTTCCAGAGAAAAATTCATCCTGGCATTTTTTCCTTCACAACTTCATTCCTAGATTTACAATAAAATAAACATTTATAGAGTATTGTTTTGCATCTGATTGTGCAAATCTGATTGTGCATCTGATTGTGTCAGTCATCGGATGACTGACGTGTCACAGTAGGAAAGAGAAACTTGCATGCCGGTGACAACCCCTGGTCAGTGTTTTGAGGGGGCTGGACAAGACCTGGGAAACAAGTTCAAGCTCTTCTCTTTGGGGATTTCTGCTCTTCGCCCTTCCTTCTCCATTTTTAGTCGGCATACAGTCCTGGTAAGTGCGTCTCTCCTGATTTGCCCCTCGGTGCTCTATCTCAAGGTTTCTACACCACGGAATTAGAGTGATGGAAGAAGCAAGCCTTCCTGGTCCAAATCTAATGCCACACCATCCAGTCAGTTTCTCATTAATTAAGCTGATAATTTTATCTCCATCTATCTACCTCTTCTGCCTTTATTCTCAACTAGTACAAACATGAAATGAGAAAAAAGAATGTTTTTATTGACCTTAATCCCAACATTTCCCCCCCAAATTTTGCTATTTAAGTGTAGTCAAAAAGATTTTTTGGTTTTGTAGACTTATTCTACCTCTAGTAACAAACTTTAAAGTCCTTTCTAGTTTCTATTCTTACTCATAACTTCAATGCCTTTCCAAATAAAGCATTTTAACTTGAAGGAAGCATTTTATTTAAATTAAATTAAAGTGAAGTATGAATGAAATTGATTATTTTAAAGACAAAAATATAATTCAACCATCTAAAATCTTATTTTCATTTTGCATATTAACCTGTCAAAATGTATATGTTTGTTTTGCAGTTTCTCTCTGATTGTGCATAACATATGTTCTGCTTTCCCATTTCACATTATATCAAATCCATTTTTCTGTGTTTTTATATAATCATAATTATACAGTAATCATTCTGCTATGTGCTTAACTTATCAGATCACATTCTATTTTAAACATTTAGATTTCTTGTTTTAGTAGAAGACAAAGGAAGTTCTTCATAAGTATAGAATATGTTTCAATTTACTTTTTTTTCTTCATATAAATTACCAGGAGTAGGGTTACTGGTTAAAGGAATGACTATGATATATGATTGTAGTTAATTATTCAAGTTTTTTTAAATATTAAAAATAAAAATTATACCTCTAACAATGATGATATTGTGGTGATAACTTGCATTTGAGCCTTTCCCCCAAAATTTTAAAATAATTTTGTATATTTTGGTCTTACTTTCCTGATAAACACTAAACAAACTCAAATATTATAAACAAGAAAACTGAGGTGTAAGGCAATGTGAGGAATATGGTTGTGTTCGTGTGTTACCAAATAGCTGGATTAAAAAAATAATCAACAGTTATGTTATTTATAGAATATAAACATCTGGATATATAGAAGTAAACAAATGGTTTTCACAAAAGATTTTTTAATATTTTCATCTGGATGTCATTATGCTAAGTAAATATACCTTGTTCCCAACTACAAAATAGAGACAAGCGGTAAGAGATGCTCCCATAATTTAAAACAACTTAAATTTGGAACAAAATTTACTAACACTGAAATCAGCACAAAAATGACAATTCCTATTTTATTATTTTAGGAGGACTAAGGCTATAAAATAGAACATGAAAAAATATGGAATACTATTTTCTAACAACTACTAAAACTATTCTTGAATTCATTTGCTTATTTATTGTATTTTACAAAGCCATGATTCCCTTGTTTAAAGTCTATGACTTGAGTTTAACTATTTTTATGGATTGAATGTTTGTATCCCTGTCCCCACCCCATACATACATTGAAGTTCTAATCCTCAGTGTTATGGTAATAGGAGATAAGGCTTTGGGAAGTGATTGGGTTTAGATGAGGTCAAGAAAATGGAGCTCCAATGATGGAATTTGTGTCTTTATAAGAAGAGGAAGAGACCAGAGCTCTTTTTATTTCCACCATGTGAAGACACAGCAAGAAGGCAGCTGTCTGCAAACCAGGAAAAAGGTTCGAACCGAGAGTCAACCATGAGCCACGCAGGCCATGGGATTTTGTTATAGCAGCCTGAGCTGACTATGACAACCATCAAAACATCATTCTAGCTTTTTCTTTGGCCCAGTTACAGACACATATCATATCAATCGATTTATAATGATTACCTGGAATATGCATTATTTGCTTAAAATAACTGTTCGTTACTTGTAAGTGATTAGGGCTTCTGTTCCTTGTTTTAAATTTATTCTTAAAGGTTTCTGACATAAAAATCCATAGAAACTTTCAGATTTCATGTGGCATCATTTCAGACTTATTTTAAACTCATTTTGAGCTTGTCTGCAAAAAGCAATCTTAGTGTGAAGGCCATTGTTAATTGGAAATATAAAATTTAAATAATTACCTGTATAATAAGATCCTCATTTCATTTTTTTTTTTTTTTTTTAAAGATTTTATTTATTTGACAGAGAGAGAGATAGCGAGAGCAGGAACACAAGCAGGGGGAGTGGGAGAGGGAGAAGCAGGCTTCCCGCCGAGCAGGGAGCCCGATGTGGGACTTGATCCCGGGTCCCCGGGATCATGACCTGAGCCGAAGGCAGACGCTTAACGACTGAGCCACCCAGGCGCCCTCATTTCATTTTTTAAATAGCATATCATTGTTTAGGAAAACTGAGTTTTAGTCTTTCTGGCCCAAGGTCTACTCAGTCCTTATGCTATAGATTGGAACTCTAAACTTAAGTAGGTAAAATAAGCCAATCCCATTGTCACTCAGGCTGATTGTGATATTTATTAAATTGGACAATAGCATATTTACATTATCACAATATACTTTGCTTTAGAATCATGAAAATAATTGGCAAACTATATGAGAGTAGAATAAATTGGGAATAAAACTGCAGATACAAATAGTGTTCAAAAGAAAAAAAGTGTTATATAAGATAAAATTTTATATAGCAGAAGATTTATTTAATGAGTACTTGAATTCGAATTGGGTATATCACTTTCAGAGGGTTTTTTTTTCTTCTAAAGAGTTTTCCTATTTACATAAAATA
Source organism: Phoca vitulina (assembly GCF_004348235.1). Classification (NCBI taxonomy): domain Eukaryota; kingdom Metazoa; phylum Chordata; class Mammalia; order Carnivora; family Phocidae; genus Phoca; species Phoca vitulina. The sequence continues at coordinate 58,770,825 of NW_022589706.1, read as the reverse complement.
TTTTTTGATTTGTAAAAATTCCATTTGATGAATTTTTCATGAATATATTATCTGCCCTCTTTATCAGTCTGTATCTGGTCAGGAAAATATTAATATTACAAACAGAAAAATGTAACCAGGAATTGGATACAAAAGTGTTGGAATGGCTGGAGGAGCAAAAGGGAGGAGGTGACGTAACCCTGATCTTAGAAACTATACAAAAGTGCTATTGCTCCTAGGATAGAGGAAGGAAAATCATCCAGATCCCATGATCACTGTGCAGCTGAGGTTGCTGTAAGTGCTGGCCTTGGAGCCTGTTGAAAGAAACTAGGAGCTGATACCACAACTAACATTGCAAAATCCCAAAGCCTGCAGGTATAGCAATGGATTCCGAGCCCAAGAACACTGTCCTATATGTGGCATCTGAAGCACCTCTTGCCTACACGAACTCTACAAGAACCTGAGCGCAAATATGGAGACCATACTGCCTTAGAGGAGCCTCTATCTTTGCTGTTATTTCTGCCACTGCCAGAGTTAATGCTTAAAAGAGAAAAAAAAGAAAAATACCTTTTTTTTCCTTTCACTTTATCACTTTCTACTACCTCCCATTGCCAGAACATAAAAGGAAGCCAGCTGGGAAGAGTGGCTGGGAATTATAGCTTCCAGACATCTAGCCCTCATGGCACAGAACAGAGCACAGAATGATGGAGATGGACAAAACAAACCCAACCAACCAAACAAACAAACAAAAAAGACCAGGTAAGTAATGTATACTATATAATATACAACTGGTAAATATTTTTTTCTTTTTCAAATACTTGAAAGATATAAAAATTAAAATAATTATTATACTTGTAATATTTATTAACAATTACTCGATACTTTGAACATTTGCTTTGAACATGATTTAATAGGCAATCTTGACTACATACATACATGCAAATAACATGTGATTAGAAAGTCGAATAAAATTCTTGTTACCTCGGAGAGACAAGAGGACTTCTTCGTCATCTGGAGACACAAGTCCCAATCTGCTTTGGCTGTCTCAGCCCATTCTTATGTCAGATGCAATTACTGCAATTGCAGGCTCTGTTCTGACCACTTGCAGTACTTCTCCTATTGACCCCCCTGAAGTTAGACGATCAGCTCTGGGTACCTCACTCCTGAACAGCTGAGTCACATTTGAAGTTTCCACTACCCATTCAGTTTTGGTCTATAAGAACTCACAGAACTCAGGAAGGTACTATACTTATGATAACAGTTTTATTATAGCAAGAAAAAAAAAGGATACAAATCATAACCAGACAAAAGAAGAGGTGCATAGCATGAGAGGGTTCCAACATAAAGCTTCCAGTGTCATCTCCTTGTGGAACCAGGAGGTATCACTCCCCCAGCACATCAGTGTGTAACAACATGCACAGAATATTGTCAACAGGGAAGCTCCCTCGAGTGTTGGTGTCCAGAGTTTTATTGGGATTTCATTAAGTGAACATGATTGATTGAATCATTGGCTATGCGATTGAACTCAGTCTTCAGCCTCTCTCCCCTCCCTGGAGGTCCGGTTGATACCATGTGACTCAAAGCAGCAACCCTCTAATTACATGCTTGTTCTTTCTGGTTGTGGCCAGCCTCCATCTTGAGTCTATCTCATTACCCCAAACTATTTAGGAGACCACCATAAATAACAAACACACTCTTATCACTCTGGGAATTCCAGAGATTTATAGGCTACCTCTCAGGAACCAGGGGTGAAATGCCAGACAAATTCTTAAATAAACAGAACTAAAACACAGGACTAGTTTTTAAGCCAATCCTTAACAAGATGGCAGACTCTTAGAGCCTTCTCCCATGTCAATAAATGGGATCTGAAATTGTTCCTGTTGCTCTAAACCTGGCAAACAGAGCCAAATAAGTCTCCTCTCTCAGGGTTACTGGAAAATGACTCTGTATCTCTGTGACTGGCAGCTCCAATACGGACACACTCCATCTGCACTTAGGAACAAAATTGCCTTTAATCGCTATAGTTAAACTCTGCCCAAAGCTTTCCACTGTCTTAACTTTCACCCATCTATTTAGATCCCTTGAACAATGACTAAAGCATGAATTTGGACTGAGAAACTTAATTCCCTCTAGACAACGTGACCTGGGACTGTTGGCTTCTTTCTACTCTCCCTGCCAGTTCACCATTAAGGACCCAACAGAATGTATACACGTTATGACAAGATAAAGAAATCAGATTTCAGACAGGAAGCTCATCGTTAATATAAGCCTGTCAGGTGTTTTTAAGGGAAGAAATTAACAAAAATTATTTTCTCATGGTATTGTATTGAAGAGAATCTTTCAAAACAACTTAGAAAGAAAGTCAGATCTGATGGTTTCCTTTGACTATTATTTCATTCATTCTTAAGAAAATTGTTAAGCTTTGTATAGTGCATAAATGATTGCTTCATTTGTTTTAGTAATCTTTTCAACTATGTGATCAGGGTGATTATAAGATTATTAAGCTGGCTTACTGTTACCTACTGTTGGCATGGTATTTTAGGAAATATGGTAAGAATGCTGAATGTGGAACTGAAAAATAGCTTAAGTGTCCATAGTCTTTGGTAGAATAATCACTACTTGGATTATTTCAGTGAAATTTCAACAGAGAAATCTATGGTAGATTGAATTAGTAATGAAAATTGTTTAATTCCCTCTAGTCATAATTACACCTACACTTTGAAACAAAGTGTACTTCCCAAACCCTCAGCCATGTGACTTGCTTTGGTCAAAAAAAATGTTAACAGATGTGACATAGCAGAGGACTGAAATGTGCTGGTACCTGGCCATGCATCCTGCAATTCTGTAGTTACCATGAGAAAAGCTTCCCCTGGATAGCTGTTACAATTGTAGCCTAGACCCCAGAATCATCACACATGGAGGAGATCTGAGCCTACCCTTCAGTGGAGACTAAAGTGGACTCAGACCCAACCCATAACTTGCAGCCAAGACCAGCTGAGCCCAGCCTAGTCAGTCAAGACCTAGCCGATCTATTAACATGCAAAAGAGAATAAACGATTGCTACTTCTAAGCCACTGGATTGTGATTTTCTAAGTGGTTTTTTGTGGCAATATTGACTAATGTGGAAATTTGTACCCAACAGTGGGGTGCTGCCATATCAAATATTTGAAATATGTGCATCAGTTTTGGGATTGGATGGTAGAAAACAAGAAGCCTTGAGAAAAGTCTGAGAAAATATTACATGGAGACAACACGTGTTAAAACTGTCACCTATGAGAACCTCAAAAAGAGAAAAGAAATACCTATTGAATTTCCAGCATTGGAGGAAAAAAGTTTTGAGGCAAAGGTTGAAAATGTGCTGATTGGTACTAACTGCATTTGATAAGGTCCTACAATATTGAGATGAGCTCAGAAAAGAACTTACTGGTAAATAAGAGTAAATAACTGTTGGTTTAAGCCACTGTGTTTGGAGTGGTTTGTTACACAGCATTATTGTGGCAATAGTTGACAGATACAGAACCTAAAATCTACATTTGTTTTAATCCAACAGCACTATGGTCTTCTTTCCCTCTATAAATATCGGCCAGTCTCTATGCTGGGTGTTATGAGGAATACAAAAGAAAAGGGAAAATTTAGCTTACAGAATTATTGATATTTGTGGGTCTTACTTTTAGATGAAGTGATTTGAAATATAATATTTATTGAAAGGGAAGTTAATACTTTAAAAATATCAGTAATTTTATAAACACAAACTGCTTTACATTACCTACAGATCTTTCTTGACTTACAATGAGGTTACAGTCAGATAAACTTACCATAAATTGAAAATAACATGTCAAAAATTCATTTAATATATTTAATCTACTGAACATTATAGCGTAGCCGAGCCTACTTTAAACGTGCTCGGAACACTTACTTTAGCCTACAGTTGGACAAAATGATGTAACACAAAGCTTATTGTATAATAAAGTGTTGCATATGTATGTCATTTATTGACTACTGTACTGAAAGTGAAATAGAGAATGGCTGTATGAGCACAGAGTGCTTGAAAGTACATCAGTTCTTTAACCTTACGATTGCACGGCTGACTGGGAGCTACGGCTGCTGCCGCCCAGCATCATGAGAGCATTGTACTGCATCTTGCTAGCCCAAGAAAAGATCAAAACTCAAAATTTGAAGTACAGTTTCTACTGAATGCATATTGCTTTCACACCATGATAAAGTCCAAAACTGTAAGTTGAACAATCATAAATCGGGAACTGTTCATATTTTTAAATAGGCTCTGGCATCCTTACTACAAGACATTTTAAATATTGAAGGGTTGATAAAAACTGAATAATTCAATATTAAATTACGTTACACTTACGGGTTTTGCCTGTCAGTGAAAGAACAATAAATATTCTTGTATTTATTTTAATTGCTGGTTAATGCACCTCTGAACAAATTAAGACATCCCAGAGTTGAACTGAACCAATATGGCCAGTGTGATTAGTTTGGTTTAAATCACTACCGGAGTCTTAATTCTATGAAGAGACCTCATAAATTCTAGCATGGTACAGGCCAACAAGGTTGCAGTGCCAGGGTTAATGTTTATGCCTGTGTCCTGGCTCAGTACGTTATCCCCAAATGAAGACCAGCCTAAAAGCAGTCCAAACATGAGATGGGCTGCCAGAGTAGATTTCCAGCATTATAGCAACTTGTATATATTTATTCACCTCAGTTGTCTGATTGAGAAAGAGTATCTATATCTATAAAGGGCAAGTACCTGGCACACAATGGTACCGAAAATTGTCATAAAATGAGAGTATGAACATGATTATTATGTGGCCAAGAAGTTCACCATCTGACAGATACAACAACAAAGGCCACACCTTGTATTTACTTAGGGAAATTTTGTGCACAATCTCAAATTATTTTTTTACCCTCCCTCCCTCTGGTAGCCCGTCCTTCCAGAAAGAAAAACAAAATTGAAATATGGGCACTAATCAGAAGAGGAGAGGAAAATCCTCACTGTTACTGGGAACCCATGTAAGACTTTCAAATTTCAATTGTGTCAAACATTCCAAGTTTAATATAAATGTTTTAAAATACTTTCTCACTGCATGCATTTAAACATATACAGAAGGCTCATCCAGTAAAACTAAATGATTTCTTGTCCCTCAGTGAGTTTTCCACTTTGAGTCACGAACCTCGTAAGCTTCATGATCCTCTCAACAGGGAGACCTTACCACATGCTACAGATTATATTTTTTCTTTCTTTCTTTTATAGCTGGAAAAAAAATTTTCTGTTTCCATTTCTTAACTTGCAATTTTATTCCCTATGCCAAACCAGACCTTTGGCTGTCCTTTACCTAAAAATATAAGTTTTCCTAGTATTAAGGACTTTTAAAAATTTTCCAGAAGAAGAGGTTTGTTATTTTTACTTAGTTTTTGGTTTTGTTTGCTGAAAAATGAGATATATGGAGACACACTATTTTTAAAGGCTCACTTTAATTTGTTGGATGATGACCAACCTAAAATATGTACTGTTAATATGGAATATGAAAACTCAGGAGACATTTCTAGATCAAAGACATCAGGCATTAGTAAGAGTAAACTAAACCAACTCTTGGAGTAGGATTTGCTTCTGTAGGATTCTCTTGTGACAAAAATCCCTTGTTAATACCTTCCAGATCAATCAAAATATTAAAGCCAAGGTTATTTACATCCGTCAAATGCAGTGAGACCCACTGACATCAGGGCTATGGAATTCTGGGTTTCACTTGCCCAGGAAGTTCACAAGCAGTAACAATAAGCTATTAGCATATTTCCCACAGACAGGACAGGGGATGACTGAATATTTAACCAGTGCCAAAACATCAGAATGTACCTCTTCTACTTAAGAATGGAATCTGTCAGCTCCTAAATTTTGTATATTTTCAAGCAGTTAGCACAGTTTACTGTCTGAAAACCATCACGTCACCGCTCTTCTTTTTTTTTTTTTTTTAAGATTTATTTATTTATTTTAGGGAGACAGAGAAAGAGAGAGCTGGGGGAGGGGCAGCGGGAAAGGGAGAGAGAGAAGCCTGGAGCAAACTCCCCGCTGAGCATGGCGTCAGATGCAGGGCTCCATCCCAGGACCCTGAGATCATAACCTGAGCCGAAATCAAGAGTCGGCCACTCAACTGACTGAGCCACCAAGGCGCCCCACGTCACTGCTGTTCTTATAGCCAATTGCTTCATAAATGTTAAGTTAAAGGATAATTTTGTACATCTAACCATAATTGGCAGACAGGGATAGTGTGTTCCATGTATATTTTATCATTGACCCAAGAGGGGAGATCAAAAGGAGGGAGGGAAACCACTGCTCACTTTTTTGGCATACAATAATTGGCTGTTTTGTAAAAAAGTAGATGAATCCAGAAAGCATGCATTCAGTTATTGGGAGAATCTGATGTCATCCCATCAAGAGAAACTGTTCAAGTTTCTATGGTATTTTACATCTGCAAGCCACAGCATTATTTCCATCAGCTGTTAATGCTGCTACTAAAATTAGGGCCAGGAACTCCATCCACGGCTGAAGTGACTTAAGTGGGTTTGGAAATAACATTTGTTCATACTCTCTTTATAAGGTTATGGTTTGGGTAAGTATGGTATGTTGAAGGAGCTCATTTGTGGGATTTATTTCTACATAAGTAACTGTAGCCAAGTTCAAGGGGTATGATGCCTATTTGAGATTTCTCAATTCTACTTCAGTGGGTTGGAATACCCTGATCCAGTTTGGCTCAGAGATAATATTTCCTCTGGACTGGAGTTGTAAAGAAAGCAATTTAAAATGCATAAACACAGTGCCTGAGCCATGCAGTATATCCACCACCCAGCAGGGCATTCACACTAAGCACTGCCTCACTTCCTAACTACTCAGCTGAAGTCCTCGCTCCCTTCCCAACTATTAATATTCATGTGAATTTGTACCAGTGGGGTCTAGGCAGAATAAAAAGCATCATATTGGAACATCATAGAATAACCTGAAATTTCTAAGACCAAATTTCCCCCAGAACATGCTTTATAAAATGAAGAACCAGAAATTTTATTTTGTCTTAATTTTTGGTGTAGTAAAAAAATATGTTTATATATATAACTGGATGTCAGGAAACCTGAGTTTTAGCTTTGGCTCAGACAACAAATAATTAGGTAATTTAACCAATATATATATGAGTGTTCGCTATGTGATGATCATAGTAGTAGATGCCAGAATGTAGAGGAAATTCCTAGTTGTTGCTCTTACAAGTCTACAGTCTGGTGGTGGAAGCTAAATGAATATTTCATTTTGGCAGGTAAGAACATTATCAGTCTATAGACCCTATCAGTAAAGTGGAATAGTTAAAGCAGCTATTATTTTAGCTGTGATTTTATGATTTGGTGTAAAAAATATATCTCACAAGTCAAAAGTTTTCACAACGAACCATATATCGAGCACTATGCACTGTACTTTATATGCATGCTGTCTCTTAATTCCCGCAAGGACACCATGAGGCAAGATACTAATGCAGACATGTTATATGCTTGGCCCAAGGTCACACAGCTGGTAAGTGGCAGACCCAGAATTGGGATGCCAGTCTGTCAGCCTCCAAAGGCCATGCTCTTACAACTGATGCAACACTTCAAAATAGGAGTAAACTAAGACTGTCCATCAGAGATATGATTAAGATGGAAATATAGCCTACAAGATAAAAAGTCATGATGCATTTTCAGGATGAAACTGATGTGTTGAAGGGAAGATTGAGAGGAATCATTTCTAGATCACATCTGTTTAGAGATTAAGTACAGATATGTACTATTATATTCCATAATTTATAGTTTTCTTATTAAATAATAATCAAGAGAAGAACGTGAGCTGGAATGTGGTGGTTGGGAATCATAAAACATGTTTTTATCTGCATACATTTATTGCTGGCTGGCTGACGAGGAAACCATGCGACAATCCACAGAGGCCCCAGCGGGGTGTCCTGGAAAGAGAGTGGCCCGGGAGCCCGACTCCTGCCAATGACTCTGCATGGCATTGGGAACTCATTTCCTTGAACTAGTATTCAGTGCTTCTATCTGAAAAATGAAGACAGTGGATCTGGTCCAGTTTTTAGCTTTTTGTGTCTGTTTCCAAAGGAATTAAGCTCCATGATATAGTCTGACTTTGGAAGTAGAAAGCCCAATATCCACTTAATATATATATATATATATATATATATATATATATATATATA